>NC_084608.1:32688103-32740603 GCF_033807715.1 Cololabis saira
GATGGATGAGGGATGGATGATGGATGGATGAGGGATGGATGATGGATGGATGGATGGATGGATGAGGGATGGATGATGGATGGATGAGGGATGGATGATGGATGGATGGATGGATGGATGGATGAGGGATGGATGATGGATGGATGAGGGATGGATGATGGATGGATGGATGGATGGATGAGGGATGGATGATGGATGGATGAGGGATGGATGATGGATGGATGAGGGATGGATGGAGGATGGATGGATGGATGGATGAGGGATGGATGATGGATGGATGAGGGATGGATGATGGATGGATGGATGGATGGATGAGGGATGGATGATGGATGGATGAGGGATGGATGATGGATGGATGGATGGATGGATGAGGGATGGATGATGGATGGATGATGGATGGATGATGGATGGATGATGGAGGGATGGATGGATGAATGGATGATTGATGGATGGATGATGGATGGATGATGGATGGATGGAGGATGGATGGATGGAGGATGGATGGATGGATGGATGAGGGATGGATGAGGGATGGATGATGGATGGATGGATGGATGGATGAGGGATGGATGATGGATGGATGAGGGATGGATGATGGATGGATGGATGGATGGATGAGGGATGGATGATGGATGGATGAGGGATGGATGATGGATGGATGGATGGATGGATGAGGGATGGATGATGGATGGATGAGGGATGGATGATGGATGGATGGATGATTGATGGATGGATGGATGGATGGATGATGGGAGAAAAGGATGGATGGATGATGGATGGATGATGGAAGAAAGGATGGATGAAAGAAAAGATGGATGGATGGAAGAAAGGAAGGATGATGGATGGATGGATGGATGATGGAAGAAAGGAAGGATGATGGATGGATGGATGGATGATGGAAGAAAGGAAGGATGATGGATGGATGGATGGATGATGGAAGAAAGGATGGATGATGGATGGATGGATGGATGATGGAAGAAAGGATGGAAGAAAGGAAGGATGTTTAATTGTCCTTGACGACAGCAGCTTTACCAGGTATCCGGGCTGGTCCCCTAACGTCCCCCCGGTCCTAACCTGGTGTCTCTTGTTTCCTCTCTAGTACCGGGACGGAGCCTACGCTCCGGTTCTGGACGCCACCTTCGTCATGGTGGCCCGAGACCCGCAGAACAAGAGGTAGGGACGTCTACGGGCCCGCTGGGGTCGCTACGGCGACCCGGGAGAAACACCACCTGATCCAGACCCACCAGACCCGCCGTGTGCTCTCTCTCGCTGCAGGGCGGCGTTCGTGAATCCACTGAAGGCCGACGGAGCCGAGGACGAGAAGCTGCTGCAGGAAGGAGAAGGTCAGGAGAAGGTCACGTGCAGTACTGGAGTTGTAAAAAAGAATCAGGGGGGATGGTGGATTTGATCATATGGGGACAGATAATTTGTGCTGATTACAAATAATATAATATATTACAAATAATAGCAGTGACCAAAACACCTGCAGAAATACTGCAGGAATGACATAGCAGCAGTTAAATGCAGCCTTCTGTAAGCTTTAAATATCCACTGGGCTTACATCAAATACATCAAAACACAACAATAAAAAACACTTTTCTGAACTTATCAATATGATTCTGTCCTTCACTGGATAAGTAACATGGATCACTGCAAAAACTCACAATCTTAACAAGAATATGTCTCTTATTTCTAGTTAAAATGTCTCATTTTAGTAAAAAAATCTCATTACACTTAAAACAAGAATCATTACCAGAAAAATAACTTGTTATTTGACAATTTTCACCTGTTTCAAATAAATTTTCACTTGAAATAAGTAGAAAAATCTGCCAGTGGGACAAGATTTATCTTCTCATTACAAGCAAAAAAATCTTGTTCCGCTGGCAGATTTTTCTACTTATTTCAAGTGAAAATCTACTTGAAACAGGTGAAAATTGTTGTTTTTTCCAGTGATGAGTCTTGTTTTAAGTGTAATGAATAAATCTACCTTTTTTAAATCTACAATTTTCACCTGTTTCAAGTGGAACAAGATTTTTTTGCTTGTAGGATAAATCCCACTGACAGATTTTTCTACTTATTTCAAGTGAAAATTTACTTGAAACAGGTGAAAATTGTCAAATAAGTTATTTTTCTGGTGATGACTCTAAATGTTGAAATAGCAGTAAAACCACATTCATTGATGAAATGACATAATGGATGGAAAGGGGGGATGGCAGTTTTACAGGGGGGATGATTTGGACCATTTTTATTTCAGGGGGGGGTGCCATCCCCCCTCATCCCCCCTCAACTCCAGTACTGGTCACGTGACCCGGCTGCATGACCCGGAGCACCGGTTCACGTCTGGTTCTGTTTCCAGCTAACAAGTCTCGGCGTGTGGAGCTGAGCCACTCCTCCCTGCTGAAGGTGGCGCCCACCGACCAGGAGAGGAAGGTCGTCCACGGCCTGTTCCTCAACACGCTGGACACCAAGTAAGAGACCTTACTGTCCCCAAAGACCCGGTTCTTAGTCCAGGATCCAGCTCTGCCTGGAGAGCGGAGCACCTCAGGGTTCTGTTTTGGGCCCACTTTTGTTTCTGTTGTACAGGACTGTCTCAGAAAATTAGAATATTGTGATAAAGTCCTTTTATTTTCTGTAATGCAAAAATGTCATACATTCTGGATTCATTACAAATCAACTGAAATATTGCAAGCCTTTTATCATTTTAATATTGCTGATCATGGCTTACAGTTTAAGAAAACTCAAATATCCTATCTCAAAAAATTAGAATATTCTGGGAATCTTAATCTTAAACTTTGTTGTTTTTTCCGTGGCGGTATTGCAAGTGGTCCGTGAAATTGTAAATGGAAAACAATAATAATCTAAAAAATATATATTTATTTTTTAGACTCAATTTATTTTCCATTTACTATTCATTTTTGTGAATAATTTACCCATCCAAATTATGTCAAATGAGTGAGAGTGAACTTTGTAATATTATAAGCGCTCTTGGCTTCCTATTGTTCATTTTTCATTGACTGTTTTTTGTTTTTTTTGTTTTTTTTTATAGCAAAAGGTGCAAATACAAATATCCACTGATGCAAATAAATAAACTATATAGGCCCATACTCTTATTTAAAATCAAGGTGCAAAATAAAACAGACTTCCCCAAAAGCAGTTGGTCCCCGAGTTGCTTCTTGGTTCTAATGGTGGGACTGGAATAAAACCAGTTGAAAACCTCTGGTCTAGAGTGTTCTGCTGGTCTCCTTCATGGCTGGTTCTGGTTCTGGTTCTGCGTTTCAGCACCGTCAGCTTCCGTGGCAGAGTTCTGCCCCCCGACTCCGTGTGGATGGAGGACGCCAAGCTGAAGGGCCTGGAGATCTGCCACCCTCAGGTGAGACGACCTGCAGCTCCGGCTCCAGGCCGGCCGGTCCTCGGCCCAGAACCAGACCAATGACTGTCTGCTTCCTGTTTTCCTGGATCAGGAGAGGAACATCTTCAACCGGATATTCGGAGGGTTCCTGATGAGGAAAGCCTACGAGCTGGGCTGGGCCAACGCCTGCTCCTACGGGTGAGAACCGCCGCCGCCGCCGCCGCCGCCGCCGCCGCCGCGGTGCAGGACCGGTCTGGACGGAGGAGAACCTTTCCTAAATATTCTTTATTTCATTTCATTCATTAAAAGAAAAACAAAACAGTTCAATATAATTACAACAAATCTCTTTCCTTGAATGAAAGGAAACAGAAAGAAGACTATTATTAGGCTTATTTTATCTGTCCCTTTTTCCTAAGAAATCAAATTTCAATTAATGTAATTATAAAAAAAATAAAAACAAATTACGCAATTTAAAAAAAACACTATCCAATAAATGTAATTAAAAGAAAAAAACGAAAAAACTACAACAAAAAAAACTAAAACAAAGTTATAAAATAACACAAAAATCTGTCGTCAAACACAGATAGTCGTATTTTTTTGATTCAAAGAAAAAAATATGACAATGGTGCTAAAAAGAGAGAGGGAAAAAAGAAAACCCACCTACTGTAACTTAACAATTATCATATTTCTTCATCAAACTGGCTTTTATTATTCGTTAAATGTAATGTTTGATTTGCATTCTTTGGCTTCTGTATCCAGATTGTTCCATAAACTGATACTTTTTACAGAAACACAACGTTCCATTAATTTTGTCCTGAATTTAGTTTTTTTTTTTTAAGATCTCTGTTCCTTTTAAACTATACTTATTTTCTCTCTTTTCAAATGTTTGTGTCTTGGTCTGTGCTGTTCCAGGGGATGCCGGCCGAGCCTGGTTGCCGTGGACGACATCCTGTTCCAGAAGCCGGTGGAGATCGGATCTCTGCTGCTGCTCTCGTCTCAGGTCAGCCGGCCGCCGCTCCCACCCGTCCTCCGGGCCGGTCTCACCGCACCCATCCCAGACCTAAACCTTCTCGTCTTCTAGGCACCAGAAATACATCTATGAGCCTTAGGTGGTTGTAGCGCGAACCAGCTCCTGGAGAAACTAATTATGGTGCTTTTCCACCAGCACCTACTCATCTGAACTCGGCCTGGTTTCTTTTCCATAACAATCCAGCACCTGGAGCAGCAGTAGCTGTGACGTATTTGATTGTGTGTCTAAAGGAAGAAGACAACACTAAAGATGTAGAACCTGGAGGAGATGATATACAGGACTGTCTCAGAAAATTCTCAGAGAATATTGTGATAAAGTTCTTTATTTTCTGTAATGCAATTTAAAAAAAAAAAGTCATACATTCTGGATTCATTACAAATCAACTGAAATATTGCAAGCCTTTTATTATTTTAATATTGCTGATTATGGCTTACAGTTTAAGATTAAGATTCCCAGAATATTCTAATTTTTTGAGATAGGATATTTGAGTTTTCTTAAGCTGTAAGCCATGATCAGCAATATTAAAATAATAAAAGGCTTGCAATATTTCAGTTGATTTGTAATGAATCCAGAATGTATGACATTTTTGTTTTTCTAATTGCATTACAGAAAATCACAATATTCTACTTTTCTGAAACAGTCCTGGGTCCGTGTATTTCGCGGCCATCCGTTTTTTGTTTTCAAATGACAAACTAAAAATAGAGAAATAATCCTAAATAATCCGTTTCCCATCTTTTGTTTTGAAAATAAGAGATGGAAAACGGATCGTTTTCCATCATCCATTATCCGTTTTCCGATTTCATTAATGTGTTTGAAAATCGAAATTGGGAATTAAAACAGCGAATGGAAAACCCTTTTCTCTATTTCCTATTCGTTTCTAAGGGGGGGGCCCACGGATTATTTAGGATTATTTCTCTATTTTTAGTTTGTCATTTGAAAACAAAAAACGGATGGCCGCGAAATACACGGACCGTCCTGTATGTGCTGCTGGCTCTGTCGACGCTTTTGAATTTTTTTAGTTCATCTCGGCGCTGCTGAAAAGTCAGCTGGAGCCGTGAGCAGCTATGAAGAGACAGAGCTCCTGGTGGATCTGATCGTTCCTTATCTCCGTCTAGATCCCTTTTTAATTCTCTCCTCAGCACCAGGTTTATGAACATCTGCACCTCAGAGTTGGATCATGAAACAGACTTTTGCTGGTTGAATAAAATGAACAAGAATCTCCGTCAGAGTCTCTTTCTGTGATTTCCTGCTCCTGACTCAGACGTCTGACTCCAACCCCCCGACCAATCGATGGCCTGTAGTGTGATGACAACACAGCCCGACTCAGCTGCTTAGAATCTCAACAGAGTAGCTACAGAAAAGTATCTACTCGGCACGTTAGACCCCTAGTGGAGAAGCGTAAAGGCGAGTCGGGCTGAGTAGGTTCTGGTGGGAAAGCTCCATTAGAGATCTGCTGCAGCTGTGTCGGAGCAGCCCGGGGTTTATGTTTATGTTTATGTTTATGTTTATTAAGGATCCCCATTAGCCGACGCACAAACGCCAGGCTAGTCTTCCTGGGGTCCTATTTAAAAAGTACAATATAAATAACAATACACAATAACATACAAATCCAGTTACAAAACATACACAGATCAAAATGCAATTAAAAAGAGAAGAAAAGAAGAAAAAGAAAAGAATAAATCACAGTTCCCAAAATGATAACATAACACTATTAACTCTCCAATCTAAAAAATGACTTAACATGTTTTTTAAATGATTTCTTGTTTGGAATGCTCCTAATATTTAAAGGAAGAGTGTTCCATGATGAAATTGCTCTATATACAACAGTGTTTTTCATTGAATTAGTTCTTGGTCTTGGTAATGTAAGTTGACGCTGAGTTGAAGCTCTGGTACTGTCATGATGAACATCTGAACTATAACTAATCTGATTTGAGAAGGCAGTGGGATTCCTGCTATGAATAATGTTTCGAATAAATAATAATAAACTGGTAGATAACCTATGATTCACCTTCAGCCAACTGAGACAAGAATGCATTCGGTCAACACTAGATCGATAAGAACAGTTAAGTGTAAGTCTAGCTGCCCTATTTTGAGCTGTTTGTAACTTTGTAAGCTCAGACTTAGGTGCAGACGCCCAGATAACTGAACAATAATCAAGATGACATAACACCAATGTTTGTACTACCTGTCTGCGAATTTCAGGAGTTAGATAGTTAGCACATTTCCTAACAGCAGCAATGCTTCTACCCATCTTCATGACAATCTGATTAATGTGTTCAGACCATGAAAGTGTGTTACTAATGGTAATGCCCAAAAGCCTTACTTTATCATCTTGTTTGATTGATTGTCCTAAAAACTGTAAGTCAAGTGTAGGTTTTTTAGCTAGACTGTGTCGGTTGTAAAGCTGCTCGTGTGTTTCAGGTGTGCTACACGCAGGGGAAGTACATCCAGGTCCGGGTTCACAGCGAGGTGTTCGACCCACTGACGCGGCAGCACAACACCACCAACGTCTTCCACTACACCTTCGTTTCTGACCGCGACGTCCCCAACATCATCCCCAAGACCTACGGAGGTGAGTCGGCCCCGGCTTGGCCGTTACCGGCATAGATATATAAATGTAGACGCCCCATGGAGCTGCTGCGATACGTCAACGTCGCCGCCATATTGGATGTGGCAAGACTGCGCTGTAAACTGCAAGTAAATGGGCTTACTTTCATAAAGCGCCTTTCTACAAAGAAATGTACGTTTTACGTCTCATTTATTCATTCACACACGCACTAATATACTTGGGAAACAGTTAGGCACCAAATATAATATATTTAATTTTCTCAGATGGCAAAAATAAGAGCTTTATTGATCCCACATAGGAGTAATTCATGTTATATCAGCTATAGAGAAGAAGGTAGTGCCGAAAAACAATATATATCCCCCCTCACAAAAATAAGAAAAATATATTTTCTCACCAACAAAGCATATTTTAAAATTTTCAAGTAACAAAATAACATATTCGAACAATTCTTCAGATTTTTTTCAGCTGAAAAATGGTTCAAATGTGTTATTTTGTTATTTGAAAAAAAAATTAATTTGTTTTGTTGACGAGAAAATATGTTTCTTTATTCTTATTTTTGTGAGGTGGGATATATATTGTTTTTCGGCACTACCTTGTTCTCTATAGCTGATATAACATGAATTACTCCTATGTGGGGGTTAATAAAGTTCTTATTTTTACCATCTTAGAAATTAAATATATTATATTTAGTGCCTAACTGTTTCCCAAGTATATTAGTGCGTGTGTGAATGAATAAGTGAGACGTAAAACGTACATTTGATTTGATTTATTTTATTTTTGTACATGTAAAAAAAAAAAAAATAAGAAACAACACTTCATGAGAAGTTTAAGAAAACAAAACAAGGAATTTCATCCTTCAAAACTTGATAACTTGATTTACATGTGACAAAAAAGCTCCTTTCTACAAAGAAATGAAAATAAGTCCATTTACTTGTATTAGTTTACAGCGCAGTCTTGAACATCCAATATGGCGGCGGCGTTGACGTATCGCAGCAGCTCCATGGAAGGATACGGATAAATGTCTATGTTCACCGGCCGCTGGCGGCTGTACGTCGTTGTTAACCGTCCTGTCTGTCCCACAGAGTCCATGCTCTACCTGGACGGGAAGAGACACTTCAACCAAACGGTGGAGTCCTGATGATCCAGATGTGCCAGACTGAACCTGCAGCTGCTCGTCTCATTTTTCTACGTCCCTGTTACTTCCATCGCACCCTGAGGTGGCCTTGTTTCCACTCGGATCGCTCCGTTTGGTCCACACTTAAGTCTTCACTAGTCATTTTTTCATATGTATTATTTTTCTATTCGTATTCTGTTTTTATCAACAGCTTGAACTCGTCAGCACTTGCAGCTTCGCAGCAGTAACGGGAGGAAACAGATGAAATGTTGCTGTTTTTGTTGTAAATCATGTTTACAGCACGACTTATGTCCCTCTGTTGCTTAAAGGCACTAAAAGTTTTATTTTTTTTATGTTGCGTCCAAATCGGTCAGGCTGTTGCAAGAAGGATGGAAACAAATGTGTACGTTTACTCAGATGCAATAAAGTCTTATTTATCTCAACCTTTTCCTCGTGAAGTTTTCTTGACATTCTCACTTTGAGATACATGAATGAACATCATTAGAAAGTAAAATCAAAATAGATTTAAGTAGGTTTCTCCCGTTCAAAAGATATATCCTATGTTCTTATGTTCTTGTTTCAATCATTTTATATATGGTTTTAAAAATGGCCTAAAATTAAAAAGAGAATAAAAGCATTCTTAATAATTCTTAAGTTTTCAAATCTTATTTCACTAACTTTACTGCTGTGAAAATAAAGTTTAATATAGACATTTCTGTATTGCCCTAATAAATATATATAATTTAAACATCATACTCGGTCTCTAATCAGCTTTTAGGGGGGAATGATAACAGGAAAATATGGGACGTCATCGTTGAAAATAATGATGTCTAGCAGTTTATGCAGCTTATTAAAGTTGACATTTAAACCAAACTTTCACCCCCGACAGTACAATTATACTCCAGGTGCGGGATTTTATTTAAATAAACATAAATCTACTCACCAGTATGAATATATGGCAATTGGAGACTATTAAACTACAATTTATTGTATATTGCGATTTATTTATTATTTTGTCTTTGTGACAAATCAAAAAATGACAGCAGATTGTTGGACTTCCTCAACAGAAAGCTACATCACAATAACATGCCCCCACATACAAGTTCAAAACAGGGACATTTTCTTTTTAAAACAGACATTTTCTTTAAAAATAGAGGCATTGTCTTTTAAAACACATTTTCTTTGAACTTTTCAAGTTATATAGGCTATAGGCCTACTAATTTTCTTTTACTGAGTGTCACTGCCATTGTTATTTTTGTGTCAATCAATATTTGACTAAGGAATATAATATGCCGTGTGTGTTCTGTCTGTCAGGAAAAATACTTTTTGTTAGACCTTAGGGATTCTCTCTCAAATAACTCTGCAAAACAATTATAAGCTGATATATCAAAGTATCTTTTATTTTAATCTCTTTCTGAAATGTCGACGCCTTAAAATGCCTTACTGTTTTTGTTATTAATTTAATTTATGTTTACCTTATTGTTTGTGTGTATGTCTCTTGTTCATGATACCCCCCAAAATATGTTCTATTTTCTTATATTTTATTGTATTTGGTTTGATTCACCGCACGAATCGGCACAGATTACTTTGTAATACTGTATTTGACCCGGTCTTTGTACGTTTTGACCAGATAGAAACGTAACTCTTGCCATTGTAAGAATGAGATGTGCCTGCTGTACTCTACTGCCCTTACTTTTTAACAACTTGTGCTTTCTATTATTTTACCTCTTTTCTTATTGTTTTATTTCATTTTATTTGTTATTTATGTTTTAATTGTGTCTTGCCGCTTTTAATGTTGATGTAAAGCACTTTGAATTACCTTGTGTTGAATTGTGCTATATAAATAAACTTGCCTTGCCTTGTATTTCCTCCACAAGCAGTTTGTATAAATGTGTATTTTGTTTATAAATTTTGTTCAATAAAAAATTAAATATTTAGGGAAGAAAAAAGCTACTTATTATTTAATCGTTAATTGATTGAATTGATTGATTAAGAAAACTCAAATATCCTATCTCAAAAAATTAGAATATTCTGGAAATCTTAATCTTAAACTGTAAGCCATAATCAGCAATATTAAAATAATAAAAGGCTTGAATATTTCAGTTGATTTGTAATGAATCCAGAATGTATGACATTTTTGTTTTTTTAATTGCATTACAGAAAATGAACTTCATCACAATATTCTAATTTTCTGAGACAGTCCTGTATTTTTTATTTATTCTTTATCTCATTCATTGATAAAATAAAACAATTTAATATAAACACAAACGTTCCTAAATTGATTGATTGATTGAATTGTTTATTTCGAACACATAAGGGAAAAATATAAAATGTTAAAACAAATTCAAAACGTACAGAAAAAAAGCAACAACAACAAAAGCGTAATACAAACAGGGAAAGAAAAAACAGTGTCCGAAAAGGAGCAGGTAGAAGTAAAACTTATTTAACCCTGCCCCTTTGTTACCTCTATTATAAATTAACTATAAATATTAATAATAAATAGCTGCTAATTTACCTATTAGGCTACAGATGTTCCCATTGGTTGAGCCTTTGCACCTGACCAGCTAACAAACACAATCTTTCCTTAACATAACTCCTCAATCAAATAACTTCCCAGAATGTCCTTTTTGTACCGTTTTTTTAATTGATGTATATTTGTACATTGCTTCAACCCATCAATCCATTCCATAGATCCAACAACTGAGATACACGTGCTTTTCCTTTTAGAATCAACACATTGTTTTTTTAAGTTAAAATTTCCTCTCAAATTATAACGCCCCTCCCTCGATTGATAAGGTCCTCAATTAATCAATTAATGAACGAGTGTATAATTATCCTCCTAGTGCGGATGCGTCTGATTTTACGGGGGTAGGAACGGATGTTTGCTGCAGCCGCGCACTGCCCGGCGGAAATTCGCGGGTGCACACGGGTCTCGGCAGGAGGAACATGAAAAACATGATGTCGCTCATTTCCAACGCGCTCTGCAGGATCGCGGGGAAGAGCGTGGTGAGTGGTTCTGGTTCTGGGTAGTTCTGGGGGGTTGTGGTCTGGTGCTGGCCGGTCCTGGCTGGTTCTGGCCGGGCTGCGGGCGGATCCGCTGCTGTTTGAGCGGAGACTGACCTTGTGGCGGAGCTAACGTTAGCTCCGGCGGCTAATCCGATTACTTAACATTTAGCTGCATGTTTGTGACGAAAACCGTGTTTTCTGATGTTTAGCTGAATGTTTTGGTTCCTAACTGAATAGTTTGAGTCCCTGCCTGTTTTGTGAAGCTGCACGATGTGATCAATATTTACTTACTTACTTAATATATTTACTTTTAATCTCTTTAACTTGGATCATGCACGAAACTGGTGTTTTTTTCAGCACAGTAGAACATAGAGCACAAATTAAAATCTATATTATAATAATTATAATCTATACAGGACTGTGTCAGAAAATTAGAATATTGTGATAAAGTCCTTTATTTTCTGTAATTCAATTAAAAAAACAAAAATGTCATACATTCTGTTTAAGATTAAGATTCCCAGAATATTCTAATTTTTTGAGATAGGATATTTGAGTTTTCTTAAGCTGTAAGCCATGATCAGCAATATTAAAATAATAAAAGGCTTGCAATATTTCAGTTGATTTGTAATGAATCCAGAATGTATGACATTTTAGTTTTTTTTTTATTGCAATACAGAAAATCACAATATTCTAATTTTCTGAGACAGTCCTGTAGTTTAAATAGAGGGAATTAAGGACCAACTTCACTCGCCCTTCTTTTCTTCACTCGCACTTCTTTTCTTCACTCGCACTTCTTTTCTTCACTCGCACTTATTTTCTTCCCTACCCCCTAAAAAAGAAGGGGGAGATTTTAGGGCACTTGAGATCTAGGGCACTTGGCCCAGGTGCCTGTCCCATTTCTCCCCCTACCCCTCGTTTTTCCCTAACCTGATCAGGAAGCTGAGAGCCAAAAAGCTGTTTTAATTTCAGCTGTAGCGCTGTTAATATGCCACTTTTTTAAGTTTTAATATTTTTTCAGGCGTGAAAGTAACCGTTAAGATCCCCAACCTGGGCTCAGTTTATCCAAATAACGCCTGTTAAGATATTTGCTCCGAAATTCCTGTCGGCCGGTTCCGGAGCTTGGGTCCGCGTACATCAACGCAGATAAACGCAGAGCCTACGGCGTAGGTTACGTAACCTACGCCGTAGGCTCTGCGTTGGTGTAACGCGGACCATAAATCCCTTTTATTCTGGCGTGATCTTCGGCAACTTTATCTGAAAGTGTGTAAATTACCCAGGTAACAGCTGGATTACTTTGTGGTTTCTGAAGACTATTATATCAGAAACATCCAAAACAAATCTGACGAGTCACAGGATTATTTCTCTCTATTTCTCTGAGACGAGTCTGCCTGTTTGCCTTCGGTCGGCGAGTCAAATCGACGCAGAGCCTACGGCGTAGGTTACGTAGCCTACGGCGTAACCTAACAGCCTTTACTCCGGCGCCATCTTAGCGAACAACGGACAAAAAAGGGATTATGTACATCCACTGAGTGAATATTATGAAAGTAAAATATTGGTTTGTAACGAGAAATGTAATCAAAACGCATTTTTATGCAGAAACTAACTCAAAATATTGATTTTATTCGCAAAAAAATAAGAAATGTCCGCAATGTTTTTTTTTTTTATTCAGTCCGCAAATGACGACGAAAAGCATTCTGGGAAATTTTCATACCCCCTCGCTCGCCAAGTGAGCATCTCGTTATGCCCCCTCCCCCTTGGTGAAAAGAGGAATTGGGACACCACTACCTTGACAGGAACACGCAAAAGTTAGGGTTAGTGAAGAAAACGAGGGCGAGTGGTTCAATTGGGACGCAGCCATTATGTCCGATGTTTTAAAGGGTCATTTTGAATTGGATGGCAGGCCAGCACAGTTCATGGAGATGTTTACTTCCGTTTATTATCCCGTCTTTGTTTAGAAACAGGCCTTTTAAAGAGTTTTTATTTTGTGTGTACGCCAAATATATTTAGTTAAATAGGGTTAATTTCCTTCGGGGTTGATCTTATTAATCAATCAATCAAATTCAGTTTCAGCCAGACCAGTTCGGCACATCTGACTCTATTGTTTTCATTCTCGTTTAACCTGTTTTGCTGAATGATGCAAGTCAAGACGCCTCATCTAACTCCTTTCCACCAAACCGGTTCCAGGGCGGGTTCTGGTTCGTTCTGTTTCCACGAACAAAGAACTGGCTCCGGTCCAGAATAAAATGGTTCCAAGGCACCAAGTGTTTGCTGGGCTTCAACTTTCACACCAACGCAGCGACGTAACTGACGTTTACAGATGTAATGATGTGTCTCCCCTCAGCACCCGAGCTGGGGAAAACAAACCGGTTCTCAGCTTGTTCCATAGTCGAAACAGTTGTGAACCAGAACCAGCCCTGGAACCGGTTTGGTGGAAAAGGAGTATCTGAGGGCCGGTGTCGTACCAAAAAGTGATTCCCTGCCAGAATCTGATTTCTGGCCACGGGAGCGCGCACAGCGATAGCGCTAAAACGTCAGATTTTCAGATCATGAAGCTCAGGAATGAGATTAAGTCTAATTTAGGCAGAAACAACTTTTCATTAACTGTATTTGGTCTTCAATCAATTTTTGGTAGGTAAAAATACCCATTTTCAGGGGAGAAATCAGATTCTGGCAGGCAATCAAGCCAAAAAAGAACATCCGGAAATGAAGGATCTCTTTAGTCTCGAGTCCTGAACTGAGCCGCTGTCGTCTGTCGGTGTTTTCACTTCTGATAAAAGTTAAGAAGGATCGAACATACGATGCTAATAATTAAAAACGAACACAATCAAACCGATGCCATGATGGAGTACTGAAGTGTCAGTGTCATCGTTGTCTATCGAGTAAGTTTACATTCGTAATTTCTTGTAAACTCTGATTGGCCAGTCAAGGTCTAGCGCTCCACCAATCAGACGGGTCATAGAAACCGATTCTACATGTGGAAACGGTCAAAACCGACGCCGACGGCTGATAATCCGGTGTAGATTTCTCCAGATTTTTATAACCCGCGTGTATTTTCTACCGTTAACGGTGAACTATTCATAATATCACATTAATATTAACTGCAGACGTCTCTACAGTTTTTACTTTGGAGAATTTACAGCCGTTTTTTCAGCCTGGCCGTGTTTAGACTCTGAACCACTCGGCTGCTTTTTAATGTCACGTTGACAGTTAACCTCATCAACGTCTCCATGTTCCTCCAGCTCTTATATTTATAGCACCAGGTACTTTTCCGTCTTGTGTCTCAGCATGTTTGAGCTGCTGCCATCGAACTCAGACTGGGCTCATATTCTCCAGGAAACGAGAGCACGGTCTCAGTTTTATGTCTTCTGTGGATGAAATACCAGTTTATGGGGTTTTCACGTCCCTGCATCGGCACATGGGCCCGTAGGAGAGACGATCAGAGCATGTTGGGTCTGTGTTCATCGCTGGCTCCTCCAGGCGCCGCCGTGACCCCCGACCCCCGACCAAACTGATCTGGTGTTAATCTGGAGGGGAAGATGTTTAACAGAAGCGCCTGGAGGATCCGTGTGTTGTTCCCCCCCCGTCCTTTCTTTGCCCTCTTCACACACAACATTCTTCAACCCCCATTTATTTCTTGCTTCTCTCCCTCCTCTCCCCCACCCCCGCACCTGAACCCTAGGGAGCCCAAACGGTGTCGGAGGTAAGTCTGATCCCACACTTCCTTCCCTCTGCAGCGACGGATCCCGGCCCAACCCGCACAAACGGGGCGTGATGTAACGTTCAGGACCCGGAAAACGGGCTGGTTTATGGTGACGTTGGATTTACGGAGCGGAGAACCGCCAGCTTTTACTCTGAAATACAAAATATGTGTTGATTTCAGTGAATGTAATTCAGGCTGGAAATTATTCTATCAATTTCGATGAGAATAAATAAAATTCAGAATACGGTGAAGTGAGAATATTTAGAAACTCGGTGTAACAAAGTAAAGTTTGCTCGTATATGAGCAGGTTTAGTCTGAACAGCAGCCAGAGATTCAAGGTCGTCTGGAGGGAGAACGAGCAGCGTCCGGGGTCGACTGGTCGTCTGGGTAAATCAGGGTCTGATCAAGCTGTTGGAAACAATCTAAAGATTAAACTGGAGGATCAGAGAAATCCAAGTATTCATGCACGAGAAGACAATCGATTATTGAGTGAGGTGCGTTCGACTCCGTGACGCTAGGTGGCGCCACACGCACTTTCGTGTTGGCGTTCTTCTGGTACAATTAGTAAACGAGCGCGAAGGAGGACAAAAACATGATACAAAATGGACGCTAACAATGCAGCAGCTCTGTAAATGTCGTTCATACTAACCTGATGATTAGGATGATTGATCTGGCACCAACAGCTCCATCTCAAGAGATTCAGTTCCCGGCTAAAGCCGAGCAGACACTGTGCGATTGTCGGCTTGTTTCGAACCGATTTTCCAGTCGTGCAACTATTTTTTGGATCGGGCCGGATTTCGACCAAATCGTTGGTCGTGTCTTGTGCAGTAAACGTGGGGTAACGACGAGAGATTGACGCCTCACGGCGAGAGATTAACACCTCACAACGAGAGAGTAACACCTCACGACGAGCTCCCGATCACAAATCGTGAGATCGCAAGAAAATCAAGCGTGTTTGAAATCCTGGTCGCTCCTCGTGAAGGAATTGCACAGTTGAAGCAGCTACGAGCCGACTGGACTCATCCTTTCACAGAGAGCATGCACAATCTCTGATGTCACGTCAAAAACTATTATTTGTAGTTTAAAGTGTCGCAAATTGACATTACAAATCGTGTTTTAATAGCAGAGAAAAAAAAGGCCGCATTTCCCACGTCTGCCCAGACAGTTCCTTGTCCAATCACGACGTTGTCTAATCTTTTTTCATTTATCGCCACACAGAATTGCACAAATTGCGGCAGCGCGTTTGTTTTTTGCTGAGCATCTTCGGTGTCTCCCACTTCGGGGTTCCTCCTCTTCCACTTCTTTTTGACGTTGCAGTTCCAGTAACAGAAGTCTGACGGGAGGATTATGATCGTATAGTGTGAGCAGACGGAGCATCGGCTCGTACAGTGTGACACTTGTGGGCTGTGAACTTTTGAACTCAGTGATCTAGTGGTGCAGTTTGAGATGGAACTGAATCAAACGATTTAAAATATCAGTGTCTGCCCAGTTTAAGGTGTAAACACGCTGTTGAAACTTCCATATCGGGCGGATTACGGCAAGAATTCTTCTTCCTGTGGGCCGGCGGGGTCTCCGTGTCCCCCGTGTTTGTCCCCGTGTGTGTCTCCATGTAGCTGCTGTGTCCCGGCCCTCGGCCTCTAGAGCCGCTCTGATTGGTTGGCTCGTGTTCTCCAGCTGCTGGCCGACCTGTCAGAGTACGTCCGTGTGACGTCACCGCCGGCAGACCCGGCCCCAGCGACGCCGGCCCCGGCACCGCCCCAGCGTCGGCCACCCGAGCCTCCACCCGTCGGCCCTGCAGCACCTCCTGCGCGGTTAGTTAGCGGCCGGAGCGCCGGGCCCGACCCGCCTGTAAGGACCAGCAGCCTCCCCGGGTCTGTGTGCGTTGGGGGGGGTTCTGCATGATTCTCCCACCCGGTTCTGGCTGGTCCTGGATCTCTGGCGGCTGCATGACCTCCTCCCTCCGGGAGTCTTGAAGGGGTTAAACCAGGGGTGTCAAATGTGCGGCCCGAGAGAAGTTTCCAATGCAAAAAAACAAAATGTTAATTTACTAAAAAGGAAGGCACAAATATTTGCCATGAATCGCAGCATATCCGATAATATATTTCTTCTACAAATCCATTGTTATTCCACAAATAGAGCAGTTTGACATTTTTTTAGTTTTCTAGAACACATTTGCCGATTTTTATTTCTTTGTAGACGGTCGTTTATTTTTATTAACTGACTACTATTATATATTTTCGCAGGAAAAATATCACTGCTAAAAAAGATGATAGAAGATATTTATTAGGAGAATTTCAGTTTTGAATACGAGGATAGTGACAAAGTAAAACAGTTAAAAAAGAAGTGATGACTTTTTCGGCACACTGGCGTAAATATCCGCGCCAATTTTTAAAAATAAATACACTTAATTGTACTGGAAAAATCTCTAAATTACAAAGAAACACTCTCGGATGTAATAAGAAAGATTTTGCTTTTAATTAAATTTCCTACAAAAAAAGCAAAATATTAAAAAAAAACCACTTGTCTCTGTTTATTTTTGTAAAATGATATTACATAATTTGAAGAAAAAACGAGAAATTTCAAGAAAAGTAAACAAAGTGCATATTTCCTTTTAAATTTAACTAAACTGATATTGGATTAGATAACAATAGTAAAAAAAAAAAAGAGTTAGGAAAAAAGAATGTTTTGCACCGTTTTTGTGATTTTGAGCGCGCGGCCCGCGAGAAAAAAATTGGTCAAATCCGGCCCGCCAAGCAAAATGAGTTTGACACCCCTGGGTTAAACCGTAAAACTATGAAACTAACACGTTCCTGCTCTTCCTGTTCTGCTGCTGCCGTTGCTAAGCAACCGCCTCCTGGCTGACGGATGGAAAAACCCGTCTCTGCTGGTTTTCTTCAGATAGGGAACAAAAACCAGACGTTAAACCACAAACCTGCTAAAAGGACCAGACGTTCAATCAGGAGTTTTTATCAACTTTATGGTAGATTATTGCGAGTAAATTAGACCAAAACTCTCAAAGTCCAGAGCGTCGGCACGGTCGTAGTTGTTCAGTCCTAAAGGTTTTTTTTCTCCCTATTTTAGGGTGTGACATTTTTTTTAACACAACTTTATTAAAGATAAAGAGCAAAAACAGTAGATATGCTCAGCTATTATGTATATATACATAAAATATACAGTAAACGTAATATATAACATAAAAGGAAGCGTAAAAAACATACATCCACAAAACCAATAAATAGAAAAATATATATAAAAGCAGTAAATAAAGAGAAAAGATACACAGCAAAGGATAAGTCTAGACACAAATCTTAAAGCACTTATCATAAATGTCAATAGTTTGATCAATCTTTGCAGAATCTGTAAATTTTAGGATCGTTTATGATTTATATTCACATGAAAAACCAATAAAACAACAATTTGAGTGAATGAAATTCACCAAATAAAATTGTCCTAAAACAAGTCATGAATCAAAAAACCTTTTCCAGCCTGAATTATAACAAACATAAATCAAATAAATTTAAAAAACACACCAATCCATAAGAACAAATCCGGGTGAAATCATACAGACACCGTAAACGCCATTCTACTCTGCCTTGCTTTTATTTCTTTTTTAAATTATTTTATTTATTGTGGCAGAAAATGGAGATCAGAGCTGAACCTTTTCCTTCGTTGTGTTAGATGTTTGATTGGGTGATGAACCTGAACGATCAGGTCTGATCTGTTTTAATCCGATGATTCTCTTACCGTAATACCGGCGTGATGATGTCACGCCGCGGGTTTGACCGCCGTCCTGCTCCCGCCTGTTCTTCTCCCCGACCCCCGACCCCCGACCCCTCCCCGCTGACACGTGGAGGCCCCGGGGCCTCCGTCTGTGTTTGAACTGCACTGATTATGGGATGTCTGAACTCTGTGTTTGCTGTTTCCAGGGCAACCGAGTGGTGGTGTCGCGCTCCTACGCTGACTTCACCCCCGCGGCCAGCTTCGATGTCAAGGTGGGCCTTTTTTTAACAACCTGGAATGAGGAACATATGACTGGAAAAAATGGTCTTTTATTTGAAAGATACAAAACAATGCTGTGCGTTTGCTCTATTGTTCCAGTTTGTAATGCTTTATAACTGTTTAAGTTTTAAAGAGAAAGCCAGGCCAACCATTTTCCACAAACTGAACTAAAAGTAAATGTCAGGTTTGCATTAAGCATCTTCAGTTTCATACAAGTACAAATATTTAGACACAAACTGAATAGTTTCTCTCATGTATGATTTAATTTTTTTCTTTTCCAGAAATTTAACAACTAAAATTAAATAAATGAATTAAAGTAAATAAATACAATTTTACATCATAAAAAAGATTGATTCATGCTAACCTTATAAGTGTAAGAGGAGATTTATTTTTGTTAAGGTTATTTTGGTAATTCAGGGTTCATTATTTTATAAATATATTCTTTATATTCTGATGTAAATCAGGGACTATAATGACACTAGTCAGTTTATCTGTAGTGATGAGTCTGTTTTAGATTGGGCGGAGTGATACGCCACAGTACGGCACTAGGTGCTGTGTTGATGTTCTAAAATCCTACACTGTTGAGGGACATTAAAGTACACTGGAACTCAGCAGAAGTTTCCCCGTGTTTATCCTACTCACGACCTGAAAAAGGTTTAATTTAATAAGGTAAGGCTTAACTCTACACCAGCCTTACATAAGTAAAAGTTCAGAGCTCAAAACCCTGCAAGAGTCCCGTGATCGGGACCAAAACGGGACTAGTTTCTTCTGAGCGTAGTAAGATTTTGGTCCGCGGGTCGTTTCTAGTCAACACAATAGATTAATATTAATAACCCAATATTGCAATACAGTTTGTCACCTCCACGACACGTATTGTGACGTTTTTGTATCGCAAAATTTTGTGGCACGATATATTGTTACACCCCTAGTTCTGATTGAAGCTGAACTGGTTCTGGCTGTGGTTCTGACCTCTGACCTCTGACCTCTGCCCCCCCTGCAGAAGTGCGGGCTGCACCGGCTGGACGAGGGCCCCCCCGAGCGGGCCGAGCTGACCCGGGAGCAGGGCCTGCAGTACTACCGGACCATGCAGAGCATCCGCCGCATGGAGCTGAAGGCCGACCAGCTGTACAAGCAGAAGATCATCCGGGGCTTCTGCCACCTGTACGACGGGCAGGTAGAGATAACAATCATCCACTCCTCTCTGGCCTCTGGCCTCTTTCCCTCTGCCTTCAAACAAGCTGGGTCAGAACCCACACCCGGCCCAGGCTGGAAACTACCGGGTCTCACTGCTCCTGTTCATGTCTAAACTTCTAGACCGGGGGTCGGGAACCCGCGGCTCTAGAGCTGCATGTGGCTCTTTAGCGCCGCCCTAGTGGCTCCTGGAGCTTTTTCAAAAATGTTTGATTTTTTTTTTCCCCCTTTTTTCTCTTTTTTTTTCTTCCTTCCTTCCTTTTTAATCTCGACATATCGACTTTTTTTCTCGGCGTATCGACTTTTTTTCTCGGTGTATCGACTTTTTTTCTCGGTGTATCGACTTTTTTTCTCGGCGTATCGACTTTTTTTCTCGGCGTATCGACTTTTTTTCTCGGCGTATCGACTTTTTTTCTCGGTGTATCGACTTTTTTTCTCGGTGTATCGACTTTTTTTCTCGACGTATCGACTTTTTTTCTCTTTTTTAATGGGGAAAAAAAAATGTTGCCTTCATTCTAAGGCTTATACAAGACTTTTCATTTTTTGCGGCTCCAGACATATTAGTTTTGTGTTTTTGGTCCAATATGGCTCTTTCAACATTTTGGGTTGCCGACCGCTGGTATAGAACGTGCCGTCTTCTTTCAGGTCTCACAGACTACGTTAACATGCAGTCAAAATTCGGGTTATTGCTAATATTTTGGTTACTGAAACATTGGGAATATTCCGTTTCCATGCGTGAGCAAACAGGGTTATCCCTGTTTACATGGTAATTAATCATTTGGGATATCTGGATCAAACCAGCGACGCACGGAGAACATCATGACGCAATTACCGTCATTTCTGCTTCTTCTTCCTGTATCCAAATTCAAAACAAATGCTGCTTCACGCAACTTTTCGCTCACCTTCTTGTAAATCTTCTATCCCGGTACTTTCTACCGTCTACAAATGCAGAAATGTTCATATCCTTCATTACATTTATGAAGTGATTAGTCTCCTCCTGGTCTTGGTTTCTCTGTGTTTATAAGAACTTCCTGGACTCAAAAGACCAGGATTCCTTGTGAACAGAGCATGTGCAGAAAACTAATTCATGTTCCGTTTGATGGGGATATTCCGTTTGGCGTTTACATGACCCAATATTTGGGTTTTAAAAGGAGTAACCCAGGGCTCATATTCGGGTCTTTAAAAACCCAAATATGAGCAAATTCTGGTTATTCAAAGGGGTTATTGGTGTTTACATGGCCGTGCAAAACCGGGTTATTGCTAATATTCGGGTTTTAAAAGGGTTATTGCTGCATGTAAACGCAGTCACAGTTCCTTCACGACACCTGCCTGTATGATCCACATCAGTCTGGCTTTAGGCCGCTCGACTGCTCTTCTGTCAGTTACAGTATGTTGAGCTGGCAACAGGGGTGCCACAGGGATCGGTGCTCGGCCCCCTTCTCTTTTCACTATACACCAGTTCACTAGGTGAAATCATCAGCTCTCATGGCTTCTCCTACCACTGCTATGCTGATGACACCCAGCTCTTCCTTCCCTTCCCATCTGGCGACACGGTCGTCTCAATGCGAATATCGGCCTGTCTTTCTGATTTCTCTGCGTGGATGAAGGAACTTCACCTTCAGCTAAATCCGTCCAGGACTGAGCTCATGGTTTGTCCAGCCAGTCATTCCTTCCCTCCTCAGATAAGCAGCTGGATTCCACCACACTTGTGCCCACGTCTTCTGCTGGGAATCTTGGTGTCATTTTAGACAACCAGCTGACCTTTAAGGAGCATGTTGCCTCGGTTTCCCGGTCTTGTCGGTTCGGTCTCTACAACATCAGGACAATCAGACCTGACAGAACATACGACACAGCTCTTGGTTCAGGCTCTGGTCAGGTCACATATTGACTACTGAGCTCTCTTGGGTTGATTGAACCAGACGTGCTGCAGCATTCTGGGTAATCTGCAGAGGTTTAACTGAGCAGCAGGAAGGCCGACCAACCAGGAATTACAGTAGTCAATACGTGACGTGATTTAGCTGAAGGTGACGGCCCTTCATCCGTAGAGATATCAGAAAGACGGGCCGATATTTGCATTGAGACGTCCGTGTCACCGGGTGGGAAGGAAAGGAAGGAGCTGCTAATCATGTCACTCTGCCAGCTGTAACTAGGTTGTAACTAACGTCTGTGGTTGTTTCCTGCAGGAAGCGTGCGCCGCGGGCATCGAGGCGTCCATCAACCCCACCGACCACCTGATCACGGCGTACCGCGCCCACGGCTACACCTACACCCGCGGCGTGTCCATGAAGGAGATCCTGGCCGAGCTCACAGGTGAAGGCGGTGCCATTAGGTAGCATTTTTTTAGCAAAGCGGCAAAAAATGGCAGAACACCGGTCCTGATGCAG
Source organism: Cololabis saira (assembly GCF_033807715.1). Taxonomy (NCBI): domain Eukaryota; kingdom Metazoa; phylum Chordata; class Actinopteri; order Beloniformes; family Belonidae; genus Cololabis; species Cololabis saira. The sequence continues at coordinate 32,710,446 of NC_084608.1, forward strand.
GAAGTTTCATCCTCGTTTTCCTCCTCAGGTCGCAAAGGGGGCGTGGCCAAAGGGAAGGGCGGCTCCATGCACATGTACGCGCCAAACTTCTACGGAGGAAACGGCATCGTGGGCGCGCAGGTAAGAGCCAGGACACGTGCAGGTCCGTGAGCGCAGTCTCCATGACCTCCTAGGGGTGTAACGATACACTAATCTCACGATAAACGATAGTGAGGTCACGATAACGATACGATATTATAGCAGTATTTTTTTAACCACCTTGAATGAGGAACATATGACTGGAAAAATTGTCTTTTATTTGAAAGATACAAAACAATGCTGTGCATTTGCCCTATTGTTCCAGTTTGTAATGCTTTATAACTGTTTAAGTTTTAAAGAGAAAGCCAGGCCAACCATTTTCCACAAACTGAACTAAAAGTAAATATCAGGTTTGCATTATGATCTTCAGTTTCATACAAGTACAAATATTTATCCACAAACTGAATAGTTTCTCTCATGTATGATTTGACTTTTTTCTTTTCCAGAAATTTAACAACTAAAATTAAATAAATAAATAAAGGTAAATAAATACATACAATTTTACATCATAAAAAAGATTGATTCATGCTCACCTTATAAGTGTAAGAGGAGATTTATTTTTGTTAAGAAGGTTATTTTGGTAATTCAGGGTTCATTATTTTATTAATATATTCTTTATATTGTGATGTAAATCAGGGACTATAATGACACTAGTCAGTTTATCTGTAGTGATTAGTCTGTTTTAGATTGGGCGGAGTGATACGCTACAGTACGGCACTAGGTGCTGTGTTGATGTTCTAAAATCCTACACTGTTGAGTGGACATTAAAGTACACTGGAACTCAGCAGAAGTTGTCCCGTGTTTATCCTACTCATGACCCGAAAAAGGTTTAATTTAATAAGGTAAGGCTTAACTCTACACCAGCCTTACATTAGTAAAAGTTCAGAGCTCAAAACCCTGCAAGAGTCCCGTGATCGGGACCAAAACGGGACTAGTTTCTTCTGAGCGGAGGAAGATTTTGGTCCGCGGGTCGAGGCGCGTTACTAGTCAACACAATAGATTAATATTATTAACCCAATATCGCGATACAGTTTGTCACCTCCACGACACGTATTGTGACGTTTTTGTATCGCGAAATTTCGTGGCACGATATCTTGTTACACCCCTAATGACCTCCGTGACCTCTGACCTCCAGGTGCCGCTGGGCGCCGGCATCGCCCTGGCCTGCCAGTACCACGGCAACAACCAGCTGTGCGTCACGCTGTACGGAGACGGCGCGGCCAACCAGGTGGGGTGAACGTCAGACGGGCGGGGCGGGGCGGCGGAGGGGGCGGGGACTGACGTCTCCTCTCGTCCAATCAGGGCCAGCTGTTCGAGGCCTTCAACATGGCGGCGCTGTGGAAGCTGCCCTGCATCTTCGTGTGCGAGAACAACCAGTACGGCATGGGCACGTCGGTGGAGCGGGCGTCGGCCAGCACCGAGTACTACCGCCGCGGAGACTACATCCCCGGGCTGCGGGTGAGGCTCGTTCTGGGGTTCTCGTAACCAGAGGTGTCAAGTAACAAAGTACAAATACTTCGTTACCTTACTTAAGTAGACATTTTGGTTATCTATACTTCACTGGAGTAATTATTTTTCAGGCGACTTTTTACTTTTACTCCTTACATTTTCACACAATTATCTGTACTTTTTACTCCTTACATTTTAAAAACAGCCTCGTTACTCTATTTCATTTCGGCCTTTAAATAAAAACTATCCAGTTAAATTGCTCCATCTGGATAGAGTGAATTTGGTTGTGGTTGATTCAGATGTTCTTGTCCAGTTTTGTTCTTACATCCGTTCCCTCAGATTCCTGCAACTAAACTTGGATGTACATTCCAATAAAGGTTAGGATAAATGATAACATGCCTCTGAAGTTTGACTTTTTGCACCATTACAATACTTATAGACAACTAGTCATCATATCTCCTGCTCTCTGAAACACATGTTAATGCTCAATAGTACACATATATGCTTCTTTAATATATTTGCATTATACTAAGATACATTCATTTTCAATGGCTTTTGTCCTTAATGGCTTTTTCCCCCTTACATTACTTTTACTTTTATACTTTAAGTAGTTTTGAAACCAGTACTTTTATACTTTTACTTGAGTAAAAAACTTGAGTTGATACTTCAACTTCTACAGGAGTATTTTTAAACTCTAGTATCTATACTTCTACCTGAGTAATGAATGTGAATACTTAATGCTGGTGACCCGTCGGTCCTGGGCGGTGGCTGCGGTGCCGTCCTGCGCCGCAGCCGGCCCGTACGGACCCAGAGTAGAAGTGGAGCCCACGAGGCTCCTGGCAGTTGCAGGTGTGAGCATGCAAGCAGGTCTGCTGCTCATGTATGATACTGCAGACAAGCGCCGCCGCCGCGGTCCTGGCGCCGCGGGGGCGGGCCGCCTGTTCCAGGCTGTTTCCAGGCTGTTCTGAGCCGGTTCTGAGCTGGTTCTTCTGCTCTTCTGCAGGTGGACGGGATGGACGTTCTGTGCGTCAGAGAGGCCACGAAGTTCGCCGCCGATCACTGCAGATCTGGAAAGGTGAGGTCACTTCTAGTCCTGGGGTCCCGGGTCTTCAGGGGCATAGACATGTATCCGTATCCGCCCCACGGAGCTGCTGCGATACGTCAACGTCGCCGCCATATTGGATGTTCAAGACTGCGCTGGAAACTAATACAAGTAAATGGACTTATTTTCATAAAGCGCCTTTTCTATAAAGAAATTTATGTTTTTAAGTCATTTATTCATTCACACACGCACTAATATACTTGGGAAACAGTTAGGCACCAAATACAATGTATTTAATTTTCTCAGATGGCAAAAATAAGAACTTTATTGATCCCACATAGGAGTAATTCATGTTATATCAGCTATAGAGAACAAGGTAGCGCCGAAAAACAATATATCCCCCCTCACAAAAATAAGAAAAATAGAGACATATTTTCTCATCAACAAAACAAATTTAAAAATTTTCAAATAACAAAATAACACATTTGAACCATTTTTCAGACAATGAAATAACTGAAAAAATCTGAAATGGTTCAAATATGTTATTTTGTTACTTGAAAAATGTAAAATATGTTAATGTAAAATATGCTTTGTTGATGAGAAAATATGTTTCTCTATTTTTCTTATTTTTGTGAGGGGGGATATATATTGTTTTTGCCACTACCTTGTTCTCTATAGCTGATATAACATGAATTACTCTTATGTGGGATCAATAAAGTTCTTATTTTTGCCATCTCAGAAAATGTAATATATTATATTTGGTGCCTAACTGTTTCCCAAGTATATTAGTGCGTGTGTGAATGAATAAATGAGACGTAAAACGTACATTTCTTTGTAGAAAGGCGCTTTATGAAAATAAGTCCATTTACTTGTATTAGTTTACAGCGCAGTCTTGCCACATCCAATATGGCGGCGACGTTGACTTATCACAGCAGCTCCATGGGGCGGATACGGATAGATGTCTATGATCAGGGGTCACTAGGGTCTGGTGTTTTGGGGGTCCAGGGGTCCCCAGGGTTTAGCTGCAGCTCAGCGAGGTTTCTTCAGGTTTCAAGAGTTATTTGTAAACTTTATCAGCTCAGAGCTGAACCAGGACAGACAAGATCACCCGTTGGGACCAGTTCAGACCGGTTAGGACCCGTTAAGGATCAGTTAGGACCCGTTAAGACCGGTTCAGACCCGTCTGACGGACCATTCTCCTGCTGTGTTTCAGGGTCCGATCATCATGGAGCTGCAGACCTACCGTTACCATGGACACAGCATGAGCGACCCCGGCGTCAGGTGAGTGGTCTGGTCTACCGGGTCTACCTGGTCCGGTCTGCCGGGTCTCCTCTAACGGGTCTGGTCCCCCCTGCAGCTACCGGACCCGGGAGGAGATCCAGGAGGTCCGCAGCAAGAGCGACCCCATCTCCATGCTGAAGGAGAGGATGCTGAGCAACAACATGGCCGCCGTGGAGGAGTTCAAGGTGAGCACCGTGCAGGCCCGGGGGGCAGGGGGGGGGTGGTCTGAATCCAGGGTCACATGACCGGAGGGGGTGGAGCTTCTCATCCCCTGAACCTGGTGACCCTTCAGAATAAAAGCACCGACACGTGGAAACTAGCTACTACTGATGATGATGATGATAATAATAATACATTTATTTATAATACACTTTACCTACAGTTTGATAATTAAACAGAAATAATAAAATCAAGATAAGAGATAAAAGGGATATAGTCAAAACATGGCAGAAAAGAAAATACTGTATTTTCTGGACTATAAGCCGCATCCGCTCTAGTTGAATAAAAAAAAAAACAGATATGCAAGCCGCAGATATTTATATTAGATTAGATATTTACTACATGTACAGAAGGATTTTGAACTGTAAATGATGTACATGTTTATACCTAAATAGATCCTTTCCTAACAGTGTCTTTTAACACGGCAGCAACTTTGCTGATTAAAACTGGACAGAACCAAGAGAAAATAACCGGTATTTATTTATCTGTTTTGAAATCTGCTTCTACTTCTATCTGCTAAAGAAGAAGTAGCGTATTCTTCTTTGCATTTATTTTGTCTTAGTTTTGATTCTAATTCTAGTTAAAGCGGTGGAAGAAAAATCCACACCTTTGTATAAGCCGCATGGTTCAAAACCTATGAAAAAAGTAGCGGCTTATAGTCCAGAAAATACGGTAAAACAATTGTGATGTTTGTCACAATCTGAAAATGTAGCTTCTTCGCCTCCTTACTACTTCGCCTCCTTGCCTCCCTGCTATAGGCTCAAATTAATGCCATAAGTATTTTGTATCTGTAAATAAACTTTGTACTTGTAGAAATATTTTGTGCGTGTGAAAAAAATATTTGCACTTGCAAAACATATTTGTACTTCTAGATACAAAGCTACAAACTTTTTTTTACAAAAGTGTATATATTGTTTTTCGGCACTACCTTGTTCTCTATAGCTGATATAACATGAATTACTCCTATGTGGGATCAATAAAGTTCTTATTTTTGCCGTCTGAGAAAATTAAATACATTATATTTTTTATATTTTTCCCAAGTATATTAGTGCGTGTCTGAATAAATAAATGAGACGTAAAACGTACATTTCTTTGTAGAAAGGCGCTTTATGAAAATAAGTCCATTTACTTGTATTAGTTTACAGCGCAGTGTTGAACATCCAATATGGCGGCGACGTCAGTAGGCGATGCAATGTGCTGATTGGCTCTCCAGAAATGCTTTGAAACCCGTGCCAAAGATCTCTGATTGGCTCTTAGTTTTGGCACGTCAAAACAGTGCCATAACTCGTAGTTTGTAGATTTTGTAAAAAAAAAAGTTTGTAGCTTTGTGTAAAAAGTTTGTAGCTTTGTATCTAGAAGTACAAATATGTTTTGCAAGTGCAAATATTTTTTGCAAGTACAAATTTTTTGCACACGCACAAAATATTTCTACAAGTACAAAGTTTATTTACAGATACAAAATAATTTGAGCCCATACCCCCCCCCCCCCGGGTTTACGGACTGTGGTTTCTCCTCCAGGAGATCGACATCGACATCCGTAAGCAGGTGGAGGAGGCGGCCCAGTTCGCCACCTCGGACCCGGAGCCGCCGCTGGACGAACTCTGCAACCACATCTTCCACAACGACCCGCCGCTGGAGGTGCGGGGAACCAACCCCTGGTCCAAGCTCAAGTCCGTCAGCTAGACCCCCCCCGAACCCCCGACCCACGGAGACGCACTTCACCCCGTTACCACGGCGACACCCCCGGTCCAGCCCCCAGCGGGACTCGTAGCTGAACCTCCGTGTTTCTAGTCCGTAGACGTCGTCGTGGGTTCGGACCCTCACAGCCGAGCGACACACGCACATTAAGTTCTTTGTCATTCCTGCACGACGGTCCCTCAGCCTCCTGTGACCTTTGACCCCGCCGGGTGAAAACCATGCTTGTAGAAGAAGGGGAGAGGTTTTTACATGAAATGACCAAATCTGCCGAGGAAAGGAGGTTTACAGTCGAACTTTGGTCATTTTATTGTAGAGTGAATTAGTTGGACCGTCTGTTTCTGTTACTGAGCTTGTAAAGATAGATTTATTATTACTATTTTATTTATGTGGCTGTTAAAGTGTTTGCTGGATCAAAATGAATCTGATGAAGACAGCTGGGAACTTTGGTTGGTTGGGAACTTTCGGTGGCTATAAAATATTATTTATTTGATTGAAGCCCTACTAAAGTCATTAAACCTGTATATTTAAAGCAATAAAATATCACAAAATAAATGAGTGTTGTGTTGTTCCTTCGTCCGCCAGCAGGCGTCGCTGCAGACTCAAACATTTGGTGTTTTTATTTATCTACCTGTTGGCGATTAGGTTACCCAGTCAGTTAAACACAGAGTCCAATAAATCCAGTTGAAGCCGGGACTTGTTTTGTAAGCTTTACTGAACCACAGTGTGAAACTGCAACACAAAATGTTACAAAATATATGTATATTAAATGTAAGTACAAAAGGTAGACAACAGGTAAGTATAACATTAATTACACACAGGTAAGTAAATTAGCTACATTGCCTGTACTGCATTTAACAGGAAGAACTTATAAAATATGTACTAAATAACACTTTTATCCCAGTCAATGAACGCAGCAGGATAAGTGAGGTAAGTACATGAAAATGGTGTAACGTCGAAGGCCATAATACAACCCGAATAGGGCTTGGTCGTCTTGACGTCATCACCTGGCGGAGCCGCCATGTTGGAAGCTACCTTAGCTGCTCTTCGGACCGCTGCGCTGTGTACAAACGTGCTCCCTCTTCGTTGTGTCATAGCCTACCGGTACTTGTAATAGTTACTTTCCGTTATTCTGTAACCATGGTAACCCGTTGCTGTGTTGGAGCTGCAGCAGCTCCACACATAACAGACGTAGGGAAAAGATCGCTAATGGTTTAACTTTTCACCGGTTTCCTGCTTGGAGGCAGAACCACGGAGACCAAGTATCTGAGAGAGTCGTCTGCTCGCTTGGATTGCGGCTGTAAGACGACCAAACATAACCTTCCACAGTAAACCACAAACACTCACACGGACCGGTGTTGGATCATTCACACGGGTTTTACTACCACTTCTCGAGCTAAACGCAGTTGCTGGCCAGCTCTCTGCAGTGCGATTAACCCCAATCTTCAGATAAAACTAGTTTGAGGAAAAAATATTAACTCTATTTGTAGCTGCAAAAAAATAATTCCACAAGGAAAACAAAAATATTGCTCACGCCTCGGAGCCTCTTCCGCATAATATAGCGGTCAAAAAAGTAATACAAAACATGTACTGTATGTTGTACTATTATACTAATTTATTGAAACACATGGCGAGTCAAACATTTACCAAAGCAGCTGCCAAACACTCCTAAACAAGGTAGCCTAAGACGCCGGTTGTGCAGAACTGCGGCAGTAAGTCCTTCTAAAGAGTGGCGCTCCACTCTTTAGTAGGGATTTCATATGGATCCAAACTGTTAATAATCATTATTTCCTCCATATACCGCTTCCTTGTTTAAGGTATCCCGGTAAATTCCAGTTCCTTTCCAGCAGTTTAACATCTTTTTTTTGCGTTCCGTCTGTTCATTTGGTGCTACTACACTGCTGTTTGTTTACACTCACGAGGCTGCCAACATGGCCGCCGCATCCCAGAATGCACCTTGGTGACCAAGCCCTATTGATTTACGAAATAAACGTATACAACGTGGCTGTAACTGACAAATAATGCACTCTAAATGTTCATATAAACCTTATAAACACATGTACTTACAGACATTGCGTCTTAGTGAGGCATAAAAGAAGATAGAGAAGGAAGAAAAACAGAAAACCGTTAGGTCCGCTCTAATACATCCATGGATTTTAACATGAACAGCCACAAAGGGCTCCAAACAGCATTAAGCTCAAAACATATCAATTATATTCCATTTGGAAAAGGTGAAGCTAAATCAATAGTCAAAAAAAAAATCTGATTTTTGGCAGAAGAAGTGGGACAAGGACAGTAAGGGCAGAACTTATTACAGAATACAAAACACAGTCAAAACACAGAGTATCAAGGGAATAAGTAGAAGAGAGGAGGTAGTCTTAACAAGGTTAAGATTTGATCACACTGGACTAAATAAATAAATAAGACTTTATTTTATTGTTTCTTAGAAACACTGGCTTGTTTTACAGCAGTGTCTCCAACCTGGGGTCCGGGCCCCCCTTGGGGGGGCGCCAAACTTTGTCTGCTTTGAAATTATGCAATTGTAGAAATTATATTTGCGAAGGAGTCATTCATAAGACATTGTTAGGAATAATTTATGAATGTCTTGAATATTTTTTGTGTTTTTTATACACTGGTGACAAACAAAGGAAATGGTTTCATTCCTTATTATTATATCATTACTCAACATTTAATCTACTCCGACAGGTTGTTAAAGGAAAAATGTTAAAAAAATGTATTAAATAGACATTTTTCAGAAATATTTGTACGTCCTTTTGTGTGTATATTATACATTGGTGACATTGGAGAAAAACAAAGTCATAAGAGTAAACCAAAGAGAAATTAATCAAAAAAACGTAATTAATGTTCATTTTTTAAAGACTATTTTGTGCTAGTACGTACGGGTCGGGGGCCTGGCTGGTCTTGGACACAAGTAGGGGGGAACAAGGAAAAAAGGTTGGGAACCACTGTTTTACAGGATATAGTGAGTATAGTGCTGGGCGGTATACCGGTTCATACCGAATACCGGTGTTTATTTTTCTGATATGAATTTTTCATATACCGTAATACCGGTGAGTATGTACAGTAACGTACACAGCGGCGGAACGTAGCGCTACGTTCCGCCGCGCCGTTCCGCAGAACGTAGCGCCGCTGGACACTGCTTGTAAGGGGACTGTTTAGCAGTAGTGATGCACCGATAATTCGGTAACCGAAATTGTTCGGCCGAAAATGGCAAAAAAACACTTTTGGTGTTCGGTGGAATAAGTGGGGAAAAAAACCAAACAATTAATAACGGCGTTGTAATATAAGGAAATAGACTGGCCACTCCCATACCGGCGCCGCACCACAAATATAAATCGTTGGCCAATCAAAAAGTAACCACGTAAGAATTTTACCTAACATTCACCAGGAGGTGGAACCAAAACAACATAATGCTGGGAAATTAAAAATTGTTCAGTTTTTTATGTTCAATAAATATTTTCTACCTTGTAATTTTGTAAAAGATCAGTCAGACAACACTTAAAGTCTTTAAGTGTTGTCTGACTGATTCTCTCACTTCATTAGAATCACCTCATTGTAAACGGCATCATTTTGTGAGGCAATGCAAACCTGTATTTATACTAGTGTGGACATTAATGTTTTTCTACAATATTTCCTCCTCATGACAGTAAAATAGGCCATTCTAAGCCAATTTACTGCAGCAATTCCTTTCCAAATCATTAGAAAATGTGGTTAACACCCAGTTGTGCATGAAAAAAAAAGTACTGTACCGTGAAACCGATATAATTTTGAAAAATACCGTGATATAAATTTTTGGTCATAGCGCCCAGCACTAAGTGAGTATATAGCGGTTTATTTTTTTAAATTTATTTATTGATTTTTGTTCGTTTTTTTTGTTTAGAGTTTTGTCTCTTTTCATTATTATTATTATTATTATTATTATTATTATTATTATTATTATTATTATTATTATTATTATTATTATTATTATTATTATTATATTAGATTATTTAATATAAAGCTATAGACAACTAGATCGTGTCCTACACACTCCGGTCCAGTAGGGGGCGCTATGACCTTACAGCTGGCATTGCAATCCGCCAAAAAACACCAAGAAGAAGAAGAAGAAGAAGAAGGGCTTCAAACAACAACACAGAAAACGCTAATCAGTGTACTGAGTCCTTAACGGACTATTTACAAGAAAAGGAAAATGGGAAACAACCAAGGAAACAACTTGGTAAACGACTTGCCATTTAGGGATGAAAATGAGGACTATGGTGACGATAAACCAGAAACTGACTCCGAAAACTCCGAGGCAGAAAAGGAGACGGGGGACGAAAACTGGCCGGAGGAGAAAATCCTGGCGAGATCCGCGAAGAGGAAGAAGAGGAAGGAGGCGATGGAGAAAACCGTGAAGGCGAAGAAGAGCAGCCAGCAGAAGTTAGCCCCCCAAAAGAAGGAGGAGGGAGAGTGTAAAGACTGTAAACCCCAGAGGAGGAGGGGGAAGGAGAAGAAGAAGACGGTCCAGGGCGGGCTGCAGCCGGGCCGGCCGGTCGACCTGCAGGAGCTGCTGAGCCGACACTTGCAGGACCAGAGGTCAGTCCTGGAGGTGCAGCAGCTGGAACAGCTGGAACAGCTGCAGCTGCAGGATTCCTGCTTCCTCTCCAGCAACGACCTGACGACCAGCCTGTCCTCCTACCTGCAGGTCCTTAAAACCCCAACTAAAACACTCAGGGACAGCTAGGGATGGCGATAAGAAAAATACCAATTCAACTCCACCTTTGTAACTATAAATGTATCACCACATTCAGTCTTTGGAGCCAAAACACTGCTCTAAAAGATACTAAATGCTACTAAACTACACCAATGGGAATTTTTCTTTCTTTCTTTCTTTCTTTCTTTCTTTCTTTCTTTCTTTCTTTCTTTCTTTCTTTCTTTCTTTCTTTCTTTCTTTCTTTCTTTCTTTCTTTCTTTCTTTCTTCCTTTCTTTTTTCTCCTTTCTTTCTTTCTTTCTTTCTTTCCTTCATTTTTCTTTCTTTCTTTCCTTTTCTCCTTTCTTTCTTTCTTTCCTTCATTTTTCTTTCTTTCTTTCCTTTTCTCCTTTCTTTCTTTCTTTCTTTCTTCCTTCCTTTCTTTTTTCTCCTTTCTTTCTTTCTTTCTTTCTTTCCTTCATTTTTCTTTCTTTCTTTCCCTTTTCTCCTTTCTTTCTTTCTTTTTTCTTTCTTTCTTTCTTTCCTTTTTCTTCTTTCTTTCTTTCTTTCTTTCCTTTTTCTCATTTCTTTCTTTCTTTCTTTCATTTTTCTCATTTCTTTCTTTCTTTCTTTCCTTTTTCTCCTTTCTTTCTTTCTTCCTTCCTTCCTTCCTTTCTTTTCTCCTTCCTTTCTCTCTTTCTTTCTTTCCTTTTTCTCATTTCTTTCTTTCTTTCTTTCTTTCCTTTTTCTCCTTTCTTTCTTTCTTTCCTTTTTCTCCTTTCTTTCTTTCTTTCCTTTTTCTCCTTTCTTTCTTTCCCTTTTCTCCTTTCTTTCTTTCCTTTTTCTTCTTTCTTTCTTTCTTTCTTTCTTTCTTTCTTTCTGGCTCATTTCTTTCTTCCTTCCTTCCTTCCTTCCTTCCTTCCTTCCTTCCTTCCTTCCTTCCTTCCTTCCTTCCTTCCTTCCTTCCTTCCTTCCTTCCTTCCTTCACGTACGTTGTGCGTGGATTTAACACAGAACCATAAATCAGTTTTACACAAAAACGTCATTAATGGGAATTTATTGTTTTTACCGCGAGATACAAATTCTTACCGTGGGGAATTTTTTGACGGTTTATCGTGAACGCTAAAGTATCGCTCAGCTGCAGGATTCCTGCTTCCTCTCCAGCAACGACCTGACGACCAGCCTGTCCTCCTACCTGCAGGTCCTTACCAACCCCAACCTCGTCTCTTTCTTTCTTTCTTTCTTTCTTTCTTTCTTTCTTTCTTTCTTTCTTTCTTTCTTTCCTTTTTCTCCTTCTTTCTTTCTTTCTTTCCCTTTTCTTCTTTCTTTCTTTCTTTCTTTCTTTCTTTCTTTCTTTCCTTTATCTCCTTTGTTTCTTTCTTTCCCTTTTCTTCTTTCTTTCTTTCTTTCTTTCTTTCTTTCCTTTTTCTCCTTCTTTCTTTCTTTCTTTCTTTCCCTTTTCTTCTTTCTTTCTTTCTTTCTTTCTTTCTTTCTTTCTTTCTTTCTTTCTTTCTTTCTTTCTTTCTTTCTTTCTTTCTTTCTTTCTTTCTTTCTTTCTTTCTTTCCTTTATCTCCTTTGTTTCTTTCTTTCCCTTTTCTTCTTTCTTTCTTTCTTTCTTTCTTTCTTTCTTTCTTTCTTTCTTTCTTTCTTTCTTTCTTTCTTTCTTTCTTTCTTTCTTTCTTTCTTTCTTTCTTTCTTTCTTTCCTTTTTCTCCTTCCTTCCTTCCTCCCTACGTTGTGCGTGGATTTAACACAGAACCATAAATCAGTTTTACACAAAAACGTCATCAATGTGAATTTATTGTTTTTACCGTGAGATACAAATTCTTACCGTGGGGAATTTTTTTAACGATAAATCGTGAACGGTAAAATATCACCCATTCCTAGTGACGGCTTTTTCCCCAAAGCTGTGAACTTTCTTAACCAGTAAACTACCGGTACCTCATACTGTGCAATATTTTCTATTTTCTATCCATAATGTTCCAATATTCCTTATTTATCTATTTGCAATATTCGTCCACTCATTCATGTACATTTTTTATCCTCCCATTCACTCTTTTATAGTGTATATACTGTATATATTTATGTTTCCTGTTTTTCATTTCATACTTGTTTCCATGGTCTTTGCATGTGTGCACTTTTACGGAGCTGCTTCCTAATCTCATTGTACCAGTATAATGATAATAAAGGCTTTCCTCTTCTTCTTCTTCTTCTTCTTCTGAAGCGGATTTGTCCCAGATGGGCAAAGATCCAGAAGCAGCACAGGGAGCAGAGCTCGGTGGTGGTGCTGATCGTCTGCAGCTCGGCGCTGCGGGCCGTGGAGCTCACCAAGCAGCTGACGGCGTTCCGGGCCGGAGCCAGGGTGCTGAAGCTGCTGGAGAAACACACCAAGGTGGAGCAGCAGGTGAAGCTGCTGCAGAAAGACGTGGTCCACATCGGCGTGGGAACCCCGGGGAGGATCGGAGCTCTGGTTCACGCAGACGAGCTGAGCCTGCGGGCCCTGAAGTTCCTGGTCCTGGACTGGAACTGGAGGGACCACAAGCTGCAGAGGATGGTGGACATTCCTGAGATCAGACTGGACTTTCTGAAGCTGCTGGACGCAGGAATCCTGGCCGTGTGTCGAGAAGAAAGAGTCAAGATAGGACTGTTTTAATACCGAAGAGAAACACACACACTGCACCGCGGCCGAGTGGGATTGATTGATTTGATTGATTGAATAAACCTGTTACCTATCCACTTCGTGCCTTGTGGCACATAAGTACGGTGGCCGAGACCCGCCATTGCTGAAAATAAAAGTAACGCTGCAAACAGAAACAAACGCCGCTGCAAATTAAAGAAACGCAGCTGAAAATAAAACGACGCAAATAAAAAAGCCACAACGGAAGTGAATTGACTATTTTTGCTGATGCACCGGTGTTTTTTACGTGAGAGGAGAAGTCGCTGACCACCACACTCGTTTTTTATTGTTGGAATGTGTCACATTTTGTCAACTTTTCATCAATTTGTTGTTTTTTTTTTTAACATTTCTTTTCACCAGGAAATTTCTGATGTTTTACATTTAGTGTTTTTTTTTTTTTTAATCTTTAGTTGCTCATCTTTTAATCTTTTTCACCTCTAGTTGGACTGTGTGATGTTGTGTTCATCTGTAAATGGTTTAGCATCTCTATTTCTAATGTTTTAGTTTTTATTTGCATTTGTTGCGAGTTCTTCACTTTTTATGTTGAAGAGTATTTAGGATCTTTACTTTTGTGCTCGTTTACCTGTTTGAGACGGTTGTCAGGTTGACGTTGTGTTGTCGATCTGCCTCTTTAAGAGGGTTTTAAATCTCTAAATAACCATTTAAATCTTTATTATGGACTTGAGCTTCATCTCTTCCTGGTCCAGTCTGGTTCCACCAGAGTCCTCCTGGTCCAGTCTTTCTTTTTTTGATCAAAGTCTTTATTTTCAAATGTTCAAATATAAATAACAAACAAAAGATAATCCAATTCGTACATGAAACAATCAAATCTAGTTCTTTCAAAGCTCCCAAGCCAAGGTCCGTGACCACCACACACAGCTTCAACTTCACATTCATACAAATAACTATTGTTACCCACGCTTTAGATTATTCTTGGCATTATTGTTAATGATAAAAACAACAACCCCTCTCACATAAAAACACTGGTTCATCGGCAAAAACAGCCCCGGGTAATTCACTTCCGTTGTGGCTTTTTTATTTGCGTCGTTTTTTTACTTTATTTGAAGTGGGGTTTCTTTATATTTTCAGCGTTTCTTTTATTTGCAGCGGCTTTTCTATTTGTTTGCAGCGTTTATTTTATTTGCTAAGCATTTATTTCATTTGCAGCGGCGTTTGTTTCTGTTTGCAGCGTTACTTTCATTTTCAGCAATGGCTTCTCGACGGTGCGTCTCCAGGTCTCTGGTCTTCCCTGTCTTCTCTTCCCTTCTGGTGCCCAAGTCATTGCTCTGTTGCCTGATGTTCTGGTCGGCTTTGGCCCCTGCGCGTCATAATGTCTCTCCGTTTGTGAGGACTGGCCACAACGTTCCCCAGGTGTGTTCCTGCTCTGTTTGTGGTTTCTGTAATAGAGTATTTTTTTTTACGGGAGCGGGTTATCGGCCCTCAGCCCAACCCCCAACCTGGAGGACCAGGGGATCTCTCTTTGTTCGGCCTCTAGCCTTCGACCTGTCGGGCATGGGAGACCCTGCCAGGAGTACCAGGCTCCAGAAAACCATGCTTGTAGAAGAAGGAGAGAGGTTTTTACGTGAAATGCCCAAATCTGCCGAGGAAAGGAGGTTTACAGTCGAACTTTGGTCATTTTATTGTAGAGTGAATTAGTTGGACCGTCTGTTTCTGTTACTGAGCTTGTAAAGATAGATTTATTATTACTATTTTATTTATGTGGCTGTTAAAGTGTTTGCTGGATCAAAATAAGTCTGAAGAAGACAGCTGGGAACTTTGGTTTTGTTTCGGTGGCTATAAAATATTATTTGATTTAAGACCTACTAAAATCATTAAACCTGTATATTTAAAGCAATAAAATATCACAAAATAAATGAGTGTCGTGTTGTTCCTTCGTCCGCCAGCAGGCGTCGCTGCAGACTCAAACATTTGGTGTTTTATTATCAGTTTTTATTTATCTACCTGTTGGAATGTGTCACATTTAGTCAACTTTTCATCAATTTGTTTTTTTTAACATTTCTTTTCACCAGGAGATTTCTGATGTTTTACATTTAGTGTTTTTTTATCTTTAGTTTCTCATCTTTTAATCTTTTTCACCTCTTTAGTTGGACTGTGATGTTGTGTTCATCTGTAAATTGTTTAGCATCTCTATGTTTTAGTTTTTATTTACATTCGTTGCGAGTTCTTCACTTTTTATGTTGAAAAGTATTTAGGATCTTTGACTTTTGTGCTTGTGTACCCTTTTGAGACGGTTGACAGGTTGACGTCCTCGTTTAGTGGATCTGCCACTTTAAGAGGGTTTTAAATCTCTAAATAACCATTTTAATCTTTATTATGGACTTGAGCTTCATCTCTTCCTGGTCCAGTCTGGTTCCACCAGAGTCCTGGTCCAGTCTTTCTTTTTTTGATCAAAGTCTTTATTTTCAAATGTTCAAATATAAATAACAAACAAAAGATAATCCAATTCGTACATGAAACAATCGAATCTAGTTCTTCCAAAAGTATATCTTTTTGACTAAACAAGGTACAAACATGAATTAAATGTACTTTTGTAAGTTTTCCTACATGGGCAATTCGATGCCATATTCAGAATTGAGATGTAATGTGAAGAAACTGCTTAGATATTGCAAAAAAAGTGGTGTTTAACTATGAATAATTACTCAATTATTATTATTGTTATTAGGGTACTTTTATTTACTTTGTATTTTGTTTTGAGGTCAAATGTACAAACAAATGTACAAAAAGTTACGAACTTGAATTAAATGTTCACAGGTTTTCACACATGGGAATTTAACATCCCGTCCTGATTTAGATCAAGTGTCAATAATCAGCACAAGTGTAGAGAAAAAGGTGGTCATTAGTGATAAAGAGGTCGTCATGTAGGAAAACTTACAAAAGTACATTTAATTCATGTTTGTACCTTGTTTAGTCAAAAAGATATACTGAAAAATAGATTTCAGCCTGGCGGCCATGTTGGATTTCTCAATTTTGAGGCATTTTGGGACATTTTTGAGCTTCATATACAGCAGATTTGGATTCACCACCCCTTAATACCCCTAGAAATGTTGTATATTGTAAATATTCACAAAATGCCTTCAGCACTTTAAATAAGCACATTTTCAGAAATTCTGCAAAAAATAGTCATAAAATGCCAATGGAAACACAACTGTAGCCTAAAGTCATGGCCTTTTGAGGCACAAATATGTTCACAAGTTTTCTACAGACTTCCCGTTTTCACTTTTGTTATTGCACTAAAAATGTGCACTATTACAGAGTGAATGTTCTGCTTTCTTTCTATTTTATATGAATTTATACCATTTTAAGTGAAGCACGACATGTTTCTGTTGAAGAAAGATACTCATTTTATTTAGTTCATTTTGTTATTTTGTATTACAGTGAATTGCTGGATAATAACTTGTTTTCCATGTTATGTTATGTTATGAATCTTTATTTCGGCTTGTACAGAACAAGATGAAAAGGAAAGAAAAAAAAAACATTTCTTTTGCAGAAAAGGTGTAGCTGAAGCCGTAGTTTATAGGGCCGACCCTTTTTTCTTATGATCAGCAAAAATATGAGACATTAGCTTTTACTCAGTGAAAACAAACAATACATAAAGAAGAAAAAAATAAGTAAGACAAAATTTTAAATTGACGTTTCACATCCTAGAATGTTTTTGATAGTATACTTTATAATTATAGTGTTTTATATTTATTTACAGTATTTTCTTTAAACAATTTCTTAAACTTGAAGATAGAACGACACATTTTTAGGTTGTTATTACAACTATTCCATATTTCTCTAGCCTTAACTGATGTACATCTCTTTTTAATATTAGTTCTTGCTGTCGTCGTCTCAAACATGAGTTTCCCCCTCAGGTCATAGCGCGTTTCTTTTATCTGGAACAAATCCTGAATGCAGTTTGGAAGCAGTTTCTGCTGATTTAAAGGCAAATAGAACAGTTTTCTGCTCTACTATATCATGGAATTTTAAGGTATTATATTTAATAAAAAGATTATTTGTTGGTTTATAATAGTCAGATCTATGAATTATCCTTAAAGCTCTTTTCTGTAACAGGAAAATAGGGTTTGTATTTGTTTTATAGGTGTTACCCCATATCTCCACACAATAAGTCATGTATGGAACAATGAGTGAGTTATACATTAAAACTGTGCTCTTTGACGGAAAAAATAATTTGTTTTATTTACTATTGCTAGGGTTTTAGACATTCTTGATTTTACACTATTTATGTGTGATTTCCATGTGTTCATGGCATTCAAAAATATGCATCTAATTCAATTCAGGTTCGAGTCAAATAGTTAAAAAATCCTTTCACTCACAAAAAAAGGGGGCTAAAAAGATTCACCACGCCAGGAAGGGTGAAGTCTGCCGAACTTTTGTTAGTTTTAAGATATTTCAGTGATTATTGTGTATTTTTTCCGTCTTTACTGGAAAGATGACAACATATTTCTAACTTGGTAAAACTTCTTCACACGTAGAAAGAAGCAAACGTCCAGGTTTTAGTCGTGACTCATGTTGGCAGAGACACGTGTTGATGACTCGCTACCTCGGGGGGGAGGCCACGCCCCCTGCTTGACGTCACCCTCTGACGGACAGGTAAGCCGACACCGGCCGCCATATTGGGCCAGACCGGAAGTGAGGGAGAGAGAGGTAGAGAGAGGTAGAGAGACACAGGGAGAGAAAGAGGTAAAGCCTGAACTCCTTGTACTCAAAAAAGAACTTGAACAATATACGAGGTCAAAAAACACAAAGGCACAAAAGACCATCGGCATCTGTAAATTGCTGAATCTGTTAACATGAAACCCACTATCGCACATTATTCAGTTTTTATCTTTATTAATTTATCTTTTTAATTTACATTCAACTGTCTTGTCCTTTATATCGAGCGCTGAGCCGTACGTCAACGTCGCCGCCATATTGGATGTGGCAAGACTGCGCTGTAAACTAATACAAGTAAATGGACTTATTTTCATAAAGCGCCTTTCTACAAAGAAATTTACGTTTTACGTCTCATTTATTTATTCACACACGCAGTAATATACTTGGGAAACAGTTAGGCACCAAATATAATATATTTAATTTTCTCAGATGGCAAAAATAAGAACTTTATTGATCCCACATAGGAGTAATTCATGTTATATCAGCTATAGAGAACAAGGTAGTGCTGAAAAACAATATATATCCCCCCTCACAAAAATAAGAAAAATAGAGAAACATGTTTTCTCATCAACAAAGCATATTTTACATAAACATATTTTAAAAATTTCAAGTAACAAAATAACATATATGAACCATTTTTCAGATTTTTTTCAGTTATTTTATTGTCTGAAAAATGGTTCAAATATGTTATTTATTTATTTGAATTTTTTTTGAATTTGTTTTGTTGATGAGAAAATATGTTTCTCTATTTTTCTTATTTTTGTGAGGGGGGATATAACATGAATTACTCCTATGTGGGATCAATAAAGTTCTTATTTTTGCCATTTGAGAAAATTAAATATATTATATTTGGTGCCTAACTGTTTCCTACGACGGAGTATTAGGGCCAAACTAAGACAAAAAAAATTGGAAATTACGAGAATAAAGTCATAATATAATGAGAATAAAGTCGTAAAATTACGAGAATAAAGTCGTTATAGAATAAAGTCGTATTATGAGAATAAAGTCGTTATATTATGAGATTAAAGTCGTAATATTACCAGAATGAAGTCGTAATATTACGAGAATAAAGTCGTAACATTACGAGAATAAAGTCGTAACATTACGAGAATAAAGTCGTAACATTGCGAGAATAAAGTCGTAACATTACGAGAGTAAAGTCGTAATATTATGAGAATATAATTTATGAGAACTCTTCTCCCTGTGTAAAAATGAGGAATATTGAGCATTTTGTGAAGTTATATTTATATATTTATAATATATATAATATTATGACTTTATTCTCGTAATATTACGACTTTATTCTCAAAATATTACGACTTTATTCTCGTAATTTTACGACTTTATTCTCGTAATTTCCTTTTTTTTTGTCTTAGTTTGGCCCTAATACTCCGTCGTAGTTTCCCAAGTATATTAGTGCGTGTGTGAATGAATGAATGAGACGTAAAACGTAAATTTCTTTGTAGAAAGGCGCTTTATAAAAATAAGTCCATTTACTTGTATTAGTTTACAGCGCAGTCTTGAACATCCAATATGGCGGCGACGTTGACGTATCGCAGCAGCGGGCAAGAACACTCAATGCGGCGTCTACGTATATGTCTATGGTACGCGTAACCTACGCCGTAGGCTCTGCGTTGGTGTAGCGCAGAACCATAAATCAGCCTATACCCTACGGCGTGACTACGCCGTAGGCTCTGCGTCGAAGTAACGCGGAAGCATAAATCACGCCAAAGAGGTGGAGACAGAGAGACGGAGGGAGGACGGACTGGATCGAGTAGATCCGCTTCGAGGAAAAAGGGGCAGATCCGGGATCAGTTCCTCTCGGTCGCTCGGCTCGGTTCCGTTCCGCCGGGTTCTGCTGGGTTTTTAAGGGACTTGTAAAGGCGAGCCGGAGGAAGAAGGGAGGACGCGGAAGAGGAGGAGGAAAGTGCAGAGAAGAGGAGGAAGATGCCGCTGGCGCAGCTGGCCGACCCCTGGCAGAAGCTGCCGGGGGGAGAACAGGTGAGTCCCTACCTGGACCCGGGGCCGGGGCCGGGCCGGGGCGGAACCTGCTCCAGGATTTCTGCTGTTTTGCAAAAAAAAAGAAGCTCCCTAATGGTTTTCTACCTTTTGTAGAGCTACAGTTTTACTGTTTTACTCCCTAAACCACGTCCTTGTCTCTTGCCAGGCCGTCACTGTGAATAAGAATGTTCTTAATAATGGTTAAATAAAGGCCAATGACTGAATTCATATCAAATAAAGCCATATAATTGTTAGTTTTTTCTCCTCTTGTGTAATTCATGTCATGGGTAGTTTAATTTTGAAGGATCAAATACTCAACATCCCATATTATCAATTGTACATGGTGCAAGAAATGATTGGCGTGGCAATCAAACTTTGAAAATCGAATGTGCGCATGCGCAGAACCACAAAGTCACATTTCTCGCCAGGTAGCAAGGATCGGCATAACACCGGTGTTTTGCCAATTTCTGCTGGTTTGCCAAAAAATGCTACCTAATGGTTTTCTACCTTTTTTGTAGAGCTACAATTTTATTGTGTTTTACTCCCTAAACCACTTCCTTGTCTCTTGCCAGGCCGTCATTGTAAATAAAAATGTTCTTAATGACCTGCCTGGTTAAATAAAGGCCAATGACTGAATGAATATCAAATAAAGCCATAGAATTGTTGTTTTTTTCTCCTCTTGTGTAATGCATGTCATGGGCAGAGCTGGGTAGAATAGCCAAAAATTGTACTCAAGTAAAAGTACTGTTACTTCAGAATAATATGACTCAAGTAGAAGTAAAAAGTAGTCATCCAAATAATTACTTGAGTAAAAGTAAAAAAGTACTTGGTGAAAAAACTACTCAAGAACTGAGTAACTGTTGAGTAACGTCTGATTTTTTTTTTTTAACACAACCATTCAAACAGACAAAAGTACAAAATAATCAATTTCAGGCAAATTAAATCAATAAAATAAATTAAAATTAATAAAAAAATAGCTTAAATTAAAATAATCTTAAAGTAAATTCAAGTACTTTTAATAAATAAAATAATAACAGAATAAAAAAATAAATTAAGCACAAGTAGCACAAAATTTCAAGCCATTGTACTTTTCTTTTTTAACCAGAACTAGAACAAGCCCATGAACTCATATAAACTCTGTGTGTTTGTATGTTTGTGTATATGTAACAAAACAAAAACAAACATTTTTCCCAAAGAATCACCCAGTGATGTCATGAGATTGACCCGTACGTGGATAAAAGAAAAGTAACAGCTCAACGTAGCCTAATGTAGCGGAGTAAGAGAAACAGTTTCTCCTTCACAAATCTACTCAAGTAAAAGTAAAAAGTATTGTGATTCAAAACTACTCCTAAAAGTAAAAAATTTCCCAAAACTTACTCAAGTAAATGTAACGGAGTAAATGTAACTCGTTACTACCCACCTCTGATCATGGGTAGTGTATTTTGAAGGATCAAATACTCAACATCCCATATTATCAATTTTACATGGTGCAAGAAATGATTGGCGTGGCAATCAAACTTTGAAAATCGACTGTGCGCATGCGCAGAAGCACAAAGTCGCATTTCTGGACAGGTAGCAGAAATAGGCAGAACACCGGGACCACGTGACCGGTGTTTATCGGCAGCACGGGGATCGAACCTTCCCCTCCTTGTCATTACCCGATGTGAGTTGCTACCCGATTTCAGTCACACATGCGCAAATAAGTTAGGGATATTATTATTTACATGATTGCTTTTCCTATTTGGTCTGAATTTTGATGAAATAAGTAAAAGTTCCCTTTGATATTGGGTCAAAGACGTATAAGGCCTTTGAGTAGCCCATTTTTAAAATACTTAAAATAAAGATATTTTTGGCCATTTTCCAAACATTTGAAATGTAGTGTACACATACATGTATGTGAAAACTTCAAACAAAGGTATTTTAGTGTTTTTAAACCTTTAAACCGTCATTTGGGGCGACCATTTATCTCAAAATTAATAGATTTCCATAACAAAATTTATATTTTAATAAGTATCAGTAATTAAATTAACTGTTCAAGAAAGATAGACAAATTTTTCCTTTCATTTTTTGAAAACCATTTTTAAATACATTCTATCCATAATGGCAGTGTCACCCTCTTTCTTACTCTAAAATTCATAAAACTGATTTAAAATGTGTACAAGGTGTATCCACTTATGCATGCTATACCAATAATTTATATTTGAACCAAAACTGATAGACATTCAATTTTGAATTTGATACAGAATTGCCATTTGTTGGTTACCCCACATGATGCTTTCAAGTTTAATCAAATATAACAGGCTAACAGTTAGCCATATGATCTAAGCTAGCTACTTCTCACCACATGTCACTAACAAATTTACCTTCAAAATATAGATTTGCAAATAAAACGAATTATTTACAGTTTTAGGGTGGTCACCCCACATGATATCAAAATGTGACGTATACACTGCAGCAGTTAGAAAGAGGATTTATTTGTAAAGGAGAGAGAGACTACTGACCTGCAGGTTGTTTCTCTGGGACCCTCATGGAGTAACTGGCTGATGCAACATCCTCTTTGAGATGATTGTCGATATAAAAGTCCCTCAATTGTATTTTTTTCATGGTCACCCCAGATGATAATTCAGACAATGAACATATTCGGACAAGATTAGTTTGTGTATTATGATTGAAATGTGTGTACAAATGTTCCATAACTTTGTCAATACATCTAAAACAAGTTTGAAAGTATGCCCAATAGGGCAAGCATTATTTTTAAATTGTTTTAATGTGATTTAAAACCAGTTGTCCAAACAGAAGTCAAGGCCGGACGGTCACCCCACATGATGTTTTCACACTTCAGATGGCAGAAAATGACCAATAACCAACATGTTTAAATAAAATAAGAGTGGGCACATGTAGAAGGAACGTATTGGACATACATGTTATATTTTTTATTCATTTTTATGTTTATTATTAGGTAAAAAGTTCCATCGGACAGAAAAAGTAAGCGTCACGTCTTTGACCCTATTACTAATGATGAATGAGAAGAAACACCAAGAAACACCATTTTCATTAGTTTAATATTAGCCCAAAAATGTTGACAATAAAAATAGTCTCTCACAATATCCCTAACCTATTGTGAGTAGTGTGTATATATATATATATATATATACATATATATATATATATATATGTATATATATATATATATATATATATATATATACACATATAACACATTTTTAACATGACATTACAATCATTTTACATTCATTGAGCTGGATTTGGATTTCCTATAAAAGTTTTGGTGATGAAAAAAGGCTGTTGACAAGATGTGGACGCGACTGCGCATGTGTGACTCAAATCGGGAGCGACTCACATCGGTAATGACAACCTTCACTGAAAGTACCGGTGTTCTGTCAATCCTTGCTACCTGCTGAGAAATGCTATTTTGTGGTTTTGCGCATACACACAGTCGATTTTCAAAGTTTGCATCATTTCTTGCACGATGTAAAATGGATAATATGGGATGTTGAGTATTTGATCCTTCAAAATACACTACCCATGACATGAATTGCATTACACTTTGTGAACATTATACAATAAAGAGAAAAATTACAACAATTCTATGGCTTTATTTGATATTCATTCTGTCATTGGCCTTTATTTAGCCAGGCAGGTCAAACGTTCTTATTTACAATAACGGCCTGGCACGAGACAAGGAAGTGGTTTAGGGAGTAAAACAGTAAAATTGTAGCTCTACAAAGGTAGAAAACCATTAGGAACAGCTGGACACGTAGCGGGTCGATGATTAACCGGGCTTGAGCTCTAACGGCGCCATAAAACCGGGCCGAGGCCATAAAGGAGTTACTGCCGTTAATCTGACGGACATCAGCCCGACTTGGTTCCCTGAGCTCCAAGACGGTACCCGGGAACTCCGTTTGGTACCGCCGGACCTGAGCGACGGGTCCGACACCAGGGGCCTCGTGTCCCGGTCCCATCGGACCTCAACCGGTACAGAACGTACCGAGCCGGGTTCAGCGCCACGCTGCAAAAACTCACAATCTTACCAGGAAGATTTGTCTTATTTCTAGTTAAAATGTCTCATTTTTAGTCAAAAAATCTCATTACACTTAAAACAAGAGTCATTACCAGAAAAAATAACTTGTTATTTGACAATTTTCACCTGTTTCAAGTAAATTTTCACTTGAAATAAGTAGAAAAATCTGCCAGTGGAACAAGATTTATCTTCTCATTACAAGCAAAAAAATATTGTTCTACTGGCAGATTTTTCTACTTATTTTAAGTGAAAATCTACTTGAAACGTGAAAATTGTTGTTTTTTCCAGTGATGAGTCTTGTTTTAGGTGTAATGAGATTTTTTGACTAAAAATGAGGCATTTTAACTAGAAATAAGACAAATATTCTTGTTAAAATTTTGAGTTTTTGCAGTGTAAAACTATGTAAAAAGATGCTAGGCACGTCACGCGTGAGAACGCGCAAGACTTTTCTATACAAAATATTTATTGATCAATTTTAAATCTACCTTAAGGCTGAAATATGCTTCTGCGTCACACCAACGCAGAGCACACGCCGCAGCCGTGACGCCGTGCTGAACCCTTCAGACTTCTCCGTCTCTCCGCTAGTTAGCGATCTTTTTCTGAATGGTTTATCCGACTTTTTCTGGTCACAGTAAATCAAAGAGATAAGGACAACTATTGTGCAAAAAACAAAAACAAAAAAAATCACATATAAACGAAGAAAAGAGCCCTGAAAGTTCGCTACTGATTCAAACCGGAAACCGGAAATGCTTCGCTTTCAAACGAACCAATCACAGCCCTCTCGGTCTGCGTGTGGTCTGCGTCTCCTCGACGCGTAGTTACAATTTTCGGGAGGTGCACGTCAGAGACGGCGCAGGTGACGGCGTGTCCTCTGCGTCGATCCAAACCACACGCCGTAGGCACGGCGTCATTTTGACGCAGAAGCATAATTCAGCCTTTATAGGCTGTTATTACTAAATGTTATCATTAAGTGAGAAAAATAAATTCCATGACTTTTCCAAAACTTTTGGGGTGAACTTATGTTTCCAAAACTTTTCCAGGCCTTGAAAATGACATTTTTTGACTAAAAATGAGACATTTTAACTAGAAATGAGACAAATTCTTAAGATTTTGAGTTTTTGCAGTGCACCTCGGTCTCATGCTGACGTTACTCTCTAACTGGTGACCCATCTGCGGGTCCAGACGGGTCCAGACGGCGGTTATTGGACTTTTAGGGGCCTGTTAGCGGGTTTTTGGTTGAAGGTTCAAATAAAGCAACAATGACAGATTAAAAAAAAGGTAAAAGATAATGACATGACACCTGACGGTTCTGGTCCACCCCAGTTCCTGGACCAGAACCCTGCAGGACCTGCAGGCCCGGCGTGGTCTGATCCGTCAGGATTGTTTCTCTTGTCTTCCTCCTGATAGAGATCAGGGGGCGGAGCCTCCGCCGGCACGACGGCGTGCTGAGACTTCCTGTCTGAGCATGAAGGGACGTGCAGGGCGGGAGGTTCCTGAGTCAGCGAGTCATGGTTCCCGGGCGAGCCGGTACCTGCCCGGCTGGCCCCGCCCCCTCCATCACATGGCCCCGCCCCCTCCATCACCTGGCCCCGCCCCCTCTCCTCCTGCAGCGCTCTGAAACAGCTGATGTCTCTGGGATGTTTGGTCCTTTAGGTGGATGTTTGGTTCTCAGTAGGGATGGGCGGTACGGACTAAAAAATGTATCACGATCATTTCTGGCATTTATCCCGATAACGATAAAAATGACGATACAAAAAATACCAATTCAACTCCACCTTTGTAACTATAAATCTATCACCACATTTCAGAAACATTTCTTTCTTTCTTTCTTTCTTTCTTTCTTTCTTTCTTTCTTTCTTTCTTTCTTTCTTTCTTTCTTTCTTTCTTTCTTTCTTTCTTTCTTTCTTTCTTTCTTTCTTTCTTTCTTTCTTTCTTTCTTTCTTTCTTTCTTTCTTTCTTTCTTTCTGGCTCATATCTTTCTTTCTTTCTTTCTTTCTTTCTTTCTTTCTGGCTCATATCTTTCTTTCTTTCTTTCTTTCTTTCTTTCTTTCTTTCTTTCTGGCTCATATCTTTCTTTCTTTCTTTCTTTCTTTCTTTCTGGCTCATATCTTTCTTTCTTTCTTTCTTTCTTTCTTTCTGGCTCATATCTTTCTTTCTTTCTTTCTTTCTTTCTTTCTGGCTCATATCTTTCTTTCTTTCTTTCTTTCTTTCTGGCTCATATCTTTCTTTCTTTCTTTCTTTCTTTCTTTCTGGCTCATATCTTTCTTTCTTTCTTTCTTTCTTTCTGGCTCATATCTTTCTTTCTTTCTTTCTTTCTTTCTTTCTGGCTCATATCTTTCTTTCTTTCTTTCTTTCTTTCTTTCTTTCTGGCTCATTTCTTTCTTTCTTTCTTTCTTTCTTTCTTTCTTTCTTTCTTTCTTTCTTTCTTTCTTTCTTTCTTTCTTTCTTTCTTTCTTTCTTTCTTTCTTTCTTTCTTTCTTTCTTTCTTTCTTTCTTTCTTTCTTTCTTTCTTTCTTTCTTTCTTTCTTTCTTTCTTTCTTTCTTTCTTTCTTTCTTTCTTTCTTTCTTAAGAAGTAAGTAAAATATCGCCCATTCCTAGTTCTCAGGTGGATGTTTGGTTCTTTGCGGCTCTTTAGCGCCACCCTGGTGGCTCCTGGATCTTCTTCTCTTTTTTCTTTCCTTTTTAATCTCGACATTTTGACTTTTTTCACGAAATTCTGACTATTTCCTCAACTTTTTTCTCGACATTTCGACTTTTTTCTCGTCATTTCGACTTTTTTCTCTAAATTTTGACTTTTTCTCGACATTTCAACTTTTTTCTCAACATTTCAACTTTTTTCTCGACATTTCGACTTTTTTCTCGAGATTGTACTTCAACATTTATCTCGACATTTCAAATGTTTTTCTCGAAATTTTGACTTTTTTCTCGAAATATTGACTTTTTTCTCGACATTTCGACTTTTTTCTCGAATTTTGACTTTTTATCGACATTTCGACTTTTTTCTCGACATTTCGACTTTCGCCATTTGCCCTCATTCTAAGGTATTCCTCTCATACAAGTCTTTTCATTTTTTGCGGCTCCAGACATATTTGTTTTTTGTGTTTTTGGTCCAATATGGCTCTTTCAACATTTTGGGTTGCCGACCCCTGGTCTAGAGGAAGTGCGGCTTGTTTCTTGTTTCTTCTTCTGCTGATCCTGAACCTCCCGGAGCGTCGCCGCTCCGCTGAGCTCCTGAAACCCGACACCTTCCTTCTGAGCAGGTTATTTTATTTCTTAGCGCTCAGCAGCTTAGAGGAAGCTCGTTCAGCCCCGCGTCATCACACTCCCGCCTCCGTTTCCGTGGATACGAGGTTGGTGGGGAATCACTGGGACAGGGCTGCTCTGGTTTCAGCCGGGACCGAGCACGAGTTCCCAGGTACTGTGGCGAAGGTCCAGATCCAGAGAACCGGGTCTGGCTTCCTCCTGTCTATAGGCTGCAGGTAGCGTCGCCATGGCAACCAGCCAAGCACTTCCTCCCTCTGAAAGTGGTTCCATCAGACAGAACTTATCGACCCCAGTGTTTTCCGCCTCTAATGGACCCGTCTGTGGAGGACGGAGCTTCTCTGTCTGAAAGCGCTGACGGTGCGTTCACTGTCCGAGACTGGGAGACATTTTCAAATCAGAATGAATCTGGATGCAGCAAAGCATCATGGGAGGAGGAGGAGACAACCTGTCTTTTAGGGCCAATCCCAATACACCCCCTACTTTCTACCACTAGCCCTAAAAAAAGAAGCCACAGATTTTAGGGCACTTGAAATATTCCCAGGGTTCTGTCCCAATACTCCCCCTACTCCTACTTTCAGCACCAGCACTAATCAGGAAGCTGAGAGCCAAAAGCTGTTTTAATTTCAGCTGTAGCGTTGTTAATATGCCATTTTATTAAGTTTTAATATTTTTTCAGGCGTAAAAGTAACCGTTAAGATCCCCAACCTGCGCTAAGTTTATCCAAATAACGCCTGTTAAGAAATTTGATCTGATGTTTTCGGCTTGAAGCTAGGGTTGCCACCTTTCAGAAATAGAAATAAGGGACGCCCTGATTTTCAGCAGCCAAAAAAAAAGCCCCAAAACGTCTAAACTGAATAAAAATGTGTTTATTTTATATGAAAAAACTAAATGCTTTGATTTAAAGTTTAAAGTGCTTTAATAGCATTGAACTTGCATGACTGTACAGACAGACAACCATACTAGCAGCTGAAATATCCTCCTATGCTATGTATGTCCACATCAGCCCAGATGTATAATATAGCCTACAGGTGAAGAATATGGTGTAAAAGTTAATTTATTTCAATAATTCAACTAGAATATGGTGTAAAAGTTCATTTATTTCAATAATTCAACTAGAATATGGTGTAAAAGTTAATTTATTTCAATAATTCAACTAGAATATGGTGTAAAAGTTAACTTATTTCAATAATTCAACTAGAATATGGTGTAAAAGTTAATGAAAATACGGTACAAATCGTGTCCCGTATTAGTTCAATACGGGACGCAACATTTTTTTCTCAAATAAAGGACAATTCCATATTTTACGGGACGGGTGGCAACCCTACTTGAAGCAGCAGCAGCAGGAGAACAGACGTGATCGCCAGGTCAACCGGCACCGTCGTCCCGGGGAGAAACCTGCAGCTCTGTGGAGAATTACCGCTTGCTGAAATAAATCATTTAGGAAAATAAATGTTGGTTAAATAGATGAAATATAACAGTTGTAGCTACGCCTGTTAAGAAATTTGCTCCAAAAATTTCGGGATTTCTGCCTGCTGGCTCGGGAGCTGATTTATGGTTCCGCGTTAAATCGACGCAGAGCCTACGGTGTAGGGTACGTAACCTACACCGTAGGCTCTGTTTTGGTGTAACGCGGAACCATAAATCAGCCTTTATTCTGGTGAGGTTTGAAAGCGAGTGATTATGTACATTCACTGAGTGAATATTATGAAAGTAAAATATATATTTCTCGCTAGAAATGTAATCAAAACGCATTTTTATGCAGAAACTAACTCAAAATATTGATTTTATTTACTAAAAAATAAGAAATGTCCGCCATGTTTTTTTTTTTTTATTCAGTCTGCAAATGACGACGAAAAGCATTTGGGAAATTTTTCTGGCCCTAGATCAACTAGGGTGCATCTGAAATCCCTCGCTCTTTAGGGCTAGATCAGGGGTCGGCAACCCAAAATGGTGAAAGAGCCATATTGGACCAAAAACACAAAAAACAAATATGTCTGGAGCCGCAAAAAATGAAAAGTCTTGTATGTATAAGCCTTAGAATGAAGGCAAATGGTGAAAGGCGAAATGTCGAGAAAAAAGTTGAAATATCGAGATTAATGTTGAAGTACAATCTCGAGGAAAAAAGTGGAAATCTCGAGAAAAAAGTGGAAATGTTGAGAAAAAAGTGAAAATGTCAAGAAAAAAGTCAAAATTTCGAGATTAATGTTGAAGTACAATCTCGAGAAAAAAGTGGAAATGTTGAGGGAAAAAAGTCAAAATGTCCAAATGTCCAGATTTAAAAGGAAAGGAAAAAGGAAGAAAAAATGAGAAAAAAGCCAAAAACAAGAAAAAAAGGAAAAAATGAGGAAAAAAAGAAGAAAAAAAGTAAAAAAAAGGTCAAACATTTTTGAAAAAGCTCCAGGGAGCCACTAGGGAGGCGCTAAAGAGCCGCATGAGGTTGCTGATCCCTGGGCTAGATTCATATCCACTACCCCTCGTTTTCAGCACTCCCCCTAGGTAAAAAGAGGAATTGGGACACAATTACCCTCACGGGAACATGCAGAATTTAGGGGTAGGGCTGAAAACGAGGGGAAGTGGGAGTATTGGGACAGGGCCTTAGAGATGTGTCCACGGAGGAGCTACGAGGACCAAGTCTAGAGCAGATACCTCGTTGTTGCTTCAACTTTCACGTAAACGCAGCGGCGTAACTGACGTTTGCAGTGACGTAATGACATCGCTCCTCTTAGCCCCCGAGCTGTGGAAAAACAAACCGGTTCTCTAGTTGAACGAGTTGTGAACCAGCACCAGCTCTGGAACCGGTTTGGTGGGAAAGTGGTACCAGAAGAGTTCCACGTTACAGAACCTGCTTTTGCTGCGAGCGTTGAGAAAGGTTCCCGGCAGCGACGGCTCTGAAGAAACTTCCCACCGCCGCCGCAGTCGGGGGTCGTAACCCGGTTTCTGGTTGTGATTAGTTTGTTGGGGAAGTTTAAACGAATCCTCCCACGAGCTCGTTATCAGCGCCGGAGCTTCTCTGAAGGTTGCTCCCTGATTGAGGCTGTCGG
>NC_084608.1:32748103-32753103 GCF_033807715.1 Cololabis saira
ACGGGGTTGATACGGGGTTGATACGAGGTTGATACGAGGTTGATACGAAGTTGATACGGGGTTGATACGGGGTTGATACGAGGTTGATACAAGGTTGATACGAGGTTGATACGGGGTTGATACGAGGTTGATACGGGGTTGATACGAGGTTGATAGGAGGTTGATACGAGGTTGATAGGAGGTTGATACGAGGTTGACACGAGGTTGATACGAGGTTGATACGAGGTTGATAGGAGGTTGATAGGAGGTTGATACGAGGTTGATACGAGGTTGATACGAGGTTGATAGGAGGTTGACACGAGGTTGATACGAGGTTGATAGGAGGTTGATAGGAGGTTGATAGGAGGTTGATACGAGGTTGATACGAGGTTGATACGAGGTTGATACGAGGTTGATAGGAGGTTGATACGAGGTTGATACGAGGTTGATACGATGTTGATACGAGGTTGATACGAGGTTGATAGGAGGTTGATACGGGGTTGATACGAGGTTGATACGATGTTGATACGAGGTTGATACGAGGTTGATAGGAGGTTGATACGGGGTTGATACGGGGTTGATATGAGGTTAATAGGAGGTTGATACGAGGTTGATACGAGGTTGATACGAGGTTGATACGGGGTTGATACGAGGTTGATACGGGGTTGATACGAGGTTGATACGAGGTTGATAGGAGGTTGATACGAGGTTGATATGAGGTTGATACGGCGTTGATAGGAGGTTGATAGGAGGTTGATACGGGGTTGATACGAGGTTGATACGGGGTTGATACGGGGTTGATACGAGGTTGAAACGAGGTTGATACGAGGTTGATACGAGGTTGATACGAGGTTGATACGAGGTTGATACGGGGTTGATACGAGGTTGATACGAGGTTGATACGAGGTTGATAGGAGGTTGATACGGGGTTGATACGAGGTTGATACGGAGTTGATACGGGGTTGATAGGGGGTTGATACGAGGTTGATAGGAGGTTTATACGAGGTTGATACGAGGTTGATACGAGGTTGATACGGGGTTGATACGAGGTTGATACGAGGTTGATACGGGGTTGATACGAGGTTGATACGAGGTTGATACGGGGTTGATACGAGGTTGATACGAGGTTGATACGAGATTGATACGAGGTTGATACGGGGTTGATACGAGGTTGATACGAGGTTGATACGAGGTTGATACGAGGTTGATAGGAAGTTGATACGAGGTTGATACGAGGTTGATACGAGGTTGATAGGAGGTTGATACGGGCTTGGTACGAGGTTGATACGAGGTTGATAGGAGGTTGATAGGAGGTTGATAGGAGGTTGATACGGGGTTGATACGAGGTTGATACGAGGTTGATAGGAAGTTGATACGAGGTTGATACGAGGTTGATAGGAGGTTGATAGGAGGTTGATACGGGCTTGGTACGAGGTTGATACGAGGTTGATAGGAGGTTGATACGAGGTTGATAGGAGGTTGATAGGAGGTTGATACGAGGTTGATACGAGGTTGATAGGAGGTTGATACGAGGTTGATAGGAGGTTGATAGGAGGTTGATACGATGTTGATACGAGGTTGATACGATGTTGATACGAGGTTGATACGATGTTGATACGAGGTTGATACGAGGTTGATACGGGGTTGATACGGGGTTGATACGAGGTTGATACGAGGTTGATACGAGGTTGATACGAGGTTGATACGGGGTTGATACGAGGTTGATACGAGGTTGATAGGAGGTTGATACGAGGTTGATAGGAGGTTGATACGAGGTTGATAGGGGGTTGATACGAGGTTGATACGAGGTTGATAGGAGGTTGATAGGAGGTTGATAGGAGGTTGATACGATGTTGATACGATGTTGATACGATGTTTATACGAGTTTGATACGAGGTTGATACAGGGTTGATACGATGTTGATACGAGGTTGATACGGGGTCGATAGGGGGTTGATACGGGGTTGATAGGAGGTTGATACGAGGTTGATACGATGTTGATACGATGTTGATACGATGTTGATACGATGTTGATACGATGTTGATACGGGGTTGATACGGGGTTGATACGGGGTTGATACGAGGTTGATACGATGTTGATAGGAAGTTGATACGAGGTTGATACGGGGTTGATACGGGGTTGATACGGGGTTGATACGAGGTTGATACGAGGTTGATAGGAGGTTGATACGATGTTGATACGATGTTGATACGATGTTGATACGATGTTGATACGAGTTTGATACGAGGTTGATACGATGTTGATACGAGGTCGATACGGGGTCGATACGGGGTCGATACGAGGTCGATACGAGGTCGATACGAGGTCGATACGAGGTCGATACGAGGTCGATAGGAGGTCGATACGAGGTCGATACGAGGTTGATACGAGGTTGATACGAGGTTGATACGAGGTTGATACAGAGAGGTTGATAGGAGGTTGATACGAGGTTGATACGAGGTTGATAGGGGGTTGATACGAGGTCGATACGAGGTTGATACGGAGTCTGTTGAGGGAGTTTCCAGAACATTCAGAAAAGATTTGAAAAAAGAAAAAGCAAGTATAACTTAAAAGGAACAGAGATTTTTATAAAACCAAGATGCAGGACAAAATTGATGGAACGTTGTGTTTCTGTGAAATTTATGGAACAATCTGAACAAAGAAAACAAAGAATCCAAATCAAACATAACATTCAAAAGAACAATTAAAGCCTGTATGTTAAGGAAATATAACGAAAAATGTTGAGTTTGATTGACATACCCGTAGGCAGTGGTAATTTTATTTAATGTTATTTTAATTTTATTTTAGTTGTTTTTATTCACTTAGTTGTTTTTTTTTTTTATTATTATTAATTTATGTTATTTGTGAAAGGGGCATATTAGATAAGATTCTTCTTCTTTCTGCTCCCTTTTCATTCATAAGTTAGGAACATTTGTATTTGTGTTTGTATTGAATTGTTTTGTTTTTTTGAATGAAATAAAGAATAAAATGAAAATGAAATGAAAATGAACTTCCCAGTATGGTCTGGTACTTCGAGGGAATTTCCTTTCTGTTCATAGAAGATGTTCCACTTTATTATAATATATATTTTTTTCCGATTGCACCAATATTTGTGTTCTTCACATTTCTTTAAATGATCTGGAGAAGCACGGCACGAACACAGCTTGTAGTTAATATTCAGTAAGAAGGAGGAGGGAAGATTCTCTCAGATGTCGACTGACCCACGCTGGAATTTGACACTCTGGCTGGAAACCAACAGTCCCTCCTCTTCATCCTCCTCCTCCTCCTCTTCATCCTCCTCCTCCTTCTCAGGAATTTCACGTCAGGCGTTTCCTGGTCTTCCCCCTCAGCGGCAGAATCAGCACTCGCAGTCGCACATACTCTCCTTTTCACTTCCTCTCAGCTCGCTGTGAAACTTTGATCTCTTTCCTCATCATGTCCTTTCGTGTCACTGTTTCCTCTTTTTTTTTGGCCTCTTATTTAATCGTCTTTTACTCCCCACCGGTCCTGCCATCTATGCCTTCCTTAAAGGAGGCGATCCTTCCTAAAGGAGGCGGTCCTTCCTTAAAGGAAGCGGTCCTTCCTTAAAGGAGGCGATCCTTCCTTAAAGGAGGCGGTCCTTCCTTAAAGGAGGCGATCCTTCCTTAAAGGAGGCGGTCCTTCCTTAAAGGAGGCGGTCCTTCCTTAAAGGAGGCGATCCTTCCTTAAAGGAGGCGGTCCTTCCTTAAAGGAGGCGGTCCTTCCTAAAGGAGGCGGTCCTTCCTTAAAGGAGGCGGTCCTTCTTCAAAGGAGGCGGTCCTTCCTTAAAGGAGGCGATCCTTCCTAAAGGAGGCGATCCTTCCTAAAGGAGGCGATCCTTCCTAAAGGAGGCGATCCTTCCTAAAGGAGGCGGTCCTTCCTTAAAGGAGGCGGTCCTTCTTTAAAGGAGGCGATCCTTCCTTAAAGGAGGCGGTCCTTCCTTAAAGGAGGCGATCCTTCCTAAAGGAGGCGATCCTTCCTTAAAGGAGGCGATCCTTCCTTAAAGGAGGCGGTCCTTCCTTAAAGGAGGCGATCCTTCCTAAAGGAGGCGGTCCTTCCTTAAAGGAGGCGGTCCTTCCTTAAAGGAGGCGATCCTTCCTAAAGGAGGCGATCCTTCCTAAAGGAGGCGATCCTTCCTTAAAGGAGGCGATCCTTCCTAAAGGAGGCGATCCTTCCTAAAGGAGGCGGTCCTTCCTTAAAGGAGGCGATCCTTCCTTAAAGGAGGCGGTCCTTCCTTAAAGGAGGCGATCCTTCCTAAAGGAGGCGGTCCTTCCTTAAAGGAGGCGGTCCTTCCGTAAAGGAGGCGGTCCTTCCTTAAAGGAGGCGGTCCTTCCTTAAAGGAGGCGGTCCTTCCTTAAAGGAGGCGGTCCTTCCTAAAGGAGGCGATCCTTCCTTAAAGGAGGCGATCCTTCCTTAAAGGAGGCGGTCCTTCCTAAAGGAGGCGGTCCTTCCTTAAAGGAGGCGGTCCTTCCTTAAAGGAGGCGGTCCTTCCTTAAAGGAGGCGGTCCTTCCTTAAAGGAGGCGATCCTTCCTTAAAGGAGGCGGTCCTTCCTAAAGGAGGCGGTCCTTCCTAAAGGAGGCGGTCCTTCCTTAAAGGAGGCGGTCCTTCCTAAAGGAGGCGATCCTTCCTTAAAGGAGGCGGCCCTTCCTTAAAGGAGGCGGTCCTTCCTTAAAGGAGGCGGTCCTTCCTTAAAGGAGGCGATCCTTCCTTAAAGGAGGCGGCCCTTCCTAAAGGAGGCGATCCTTCCTTAGAGGAGGCGATCCTTCCTTAAAGGAGGCGGTCCTTCCTTAAAGGAGGCGGTCCTTCCTAAAGGAGGCGATCCTTCCTTAAAGGAGGCGATCCTTCCTTAATGGAGGCGGTCCTTCCTTAAAGGAGGCGGTCCTTCCTTAAAGGAGGCGATCCTTCCTTAAAGGAGGCGATCCTTCCTAAAGGAGGCGATCCTTCCTAAAGGAGGCGGTCCTTCCTTAAAGGAGGCGGTCCTTCCTAAAGGAGGCGATCCTTC
>NC_084608.1:32755603-32763103 GCF_033807715.1 Cololabis saira
TATTTTACGTGAGGAGCCGGTCGTACCAGGTAGAGTTCACTGACACACACACACACACACACACACACACACACACACACACACACACACACACACACACACACACACACACACACACACACACACACACACCTGCAGAGACTCGGCTCTAGATCTGTCTGTGTTTGTTTCTTGGGTTGTGACTCATCCAGACCGTTTGGCATCCTGACTGTGTGTGTGTGTGTGTGTGTGTGTGTGTGTGTGTGTGTGTGTGTGTGTGTGTGTGTGTGTGTGTGTGTGTGTGTGTGTGTGTGTGTGTGTGTGTGTGTGTGTGTGTGTGTGTGTGTGTGTGTGTGTGTGTGTGTGTGTGTGTGTGTGTGTGTGTGCTCTCAGCAGACATGAAGCTTTGCTTTGGCATCAGAATCACATAATCTCTTGGGCCCCGTTCAGCTCGTGTTCAGGTGTGAGCTCCTCTCAGGAGCCTTTCTAACTAAATAATCAGGTTCCGGAAAGATCCTGGAGAAAACTTCTGCTGTAATAGACACTATATACATAAAAGTGAAGTGAAATAAGAGGAATGTTCCTGGTTTGGCAGGTTTGGATAAGGCACTAAGCACCCAGATCACATTAAAACCTTAAAAGAGAAGCAGAAAAGGTTGTTAGACTTTTTATTTATTGTATTTTTGGAGGTTTAACAGTTAAAACTAAGCCGGTGTGGCATCTCGAGTGGGAATCCCGTCGGGTTTTTCCAGCATTCTTATGACGGGAAACTAAATGAGCTCATGAGAGACGAGCAGAAGCAGCTCGGACGGTGTTTTTTACCCAGATCTGCGTGAAAAAGCAGCGCCAGGTAACGTGGGTTCAGGTGCTGAACTCCCGAACTTCCTGTCTGACTTATGGACCCCCACCGGGCCCCGGGTCCAGAGGGGGGGTCCCTGTTGTTCCCCTTCAGCAGCCGCCCACGCTCCGCTGTGGTCGGACCAAA
This sequence comes from Cololabis saira, assembly GCF_033807715.1. Lineage (NCBI taxonomy): Eukaryota > Metazoa > Chordata > Actinopteri > Beloniformes > Belonidae > Cololabis > Cololabis saira. The sequence continues at coordinate 32,756,568 of NC_084608.1, forward strand.
TATAAACAAAGAGACTATTTTGGGCTGCTATTGAATCTGGACTTTCCAGGGATTCTGCTGCACTTCCTGTGAGGGGGGGGGGCAGCCGGTAAAAACTGGACCAGAACTTTCTCTAAACTTCACACCGACCTCAGACTCCAGAATGCTTTGTGAAAACAGGTTATTATTTCTACGTAGAGCTGGTACAGTATCTGGTGCTGGAGCGGTCCAGAAGGCCGTTATGGTGACGGGCCGGGTTAGAGGGAAATATGACGACATCAGTGACTACGTTTACATGCAGTCAGAATTCTGGTTATTGCTAATATTCCAGTTACTGAAACATTCGGAATATTCTGTTTACATGGTAATTAATCATTTGGGATATCTGGACCAAACCAGCGACGCGCAGAGAACATCATGATGCAATTCCCGTCATTTCAGCTTCTTCTTCCTGTATCTAAATTCAAAACAAATGCTGCTTCTTCGGGCAACTTTTCGCTCACCTTCTTGTAAATCTGTCTATCCCGGTACTTTCTACCGTCTACAAATGCAGAAATGTTCATATCCTTCATTACATTTATAAAATGATTAGTTTCCACCTCACTCCAAAAGTGTGGCGTGGTCTTGCGTTTCTCTAATGTTACTTATTCTAATGTTACTTATTCTAATGTTACTTATTCTAACGTTATTTATTCTAACGTTATTTATTCTAACGTTACTTATTCTAACGTTATTTATTCTAACGTTATTTATTCTAACGTTATTTATTCTAACGTTATTTATTCTAATGTTATCTATTCTAACATTATTTATTCATACGTTATTTATTCTAACGTTACTTATTCTAACGTTACTTATTCTAATGTTACTTATTCTAATGTTACTTATTATAACATTATTTATTCATACGTTATTTATTCTAACGTTACTTATTCTAACGTTAACTTTTCTAACCTTATCTATTCTAACATTATTTATTCTAACGTTATCTATTCCAACGTTATCTATTCCAACGTTATTTATTGTAACGTTATTTATTCTAATGTTATCTATTCTAACATTATTTATTCTAACGTTATTTATTCTAATGTTATCTATTCTAACATTATTTATTCATACGTTATTTATTCTAATGTTATCTATTCTAACATTATTTATTCATACGTTACTTATTCTAACGTTACTTATTCTAACATTATTTATTCTAACGTTACTTATTCTAACGTTACTTATTCTAACGTTATTTATTCTAACGTTATCTATTCCAACGTTACTTATTCATATGTTACTTATTCTAACGTTACTTATTCATACGTTATTTATTCTAACGTTATTTATTCCAACGTTACTTATTCTAACGTTAACTTTTCTAACCTTATCTATTCTAACATTATTTATTCATACGTTATTTATTCTAACGTTACTTATTCCAACGTTACTTATTCTAACGTTACTTATTCTAACGTTATTTATTCTAATGTTATTTATTCTAATGTTATCTATTCTAACATTATTTATTCTAACGTTACTTATTCATATGTTACTTATTCTAACGTTACTTATTCATACGTTATTTATTCTAACGTTATTTATTCCAACGTTACTTATTCTAATGTTACTTATTCTAATGTTATCTATTCTAACATTATTTATTCATACGTTATTTATTCTAACATTATTTATTCTAACGTTACTTATTCTAACGTTACTTATTCTAACGTTACTTATTCTAATGTTACTTATTCTAATGTTATCTATTCTAACATTATTTATTCATACGTTATTTATTCTAACGTTATTTATTCTAACGTTACTTATTCTAACGTTATTTATTCTAATGTTATTTATTCTAACATTATTTATTCATACGTTATTTATTCTAACGTTACTTATTCTAACGTTATTTATTCTAATGTTATTTATTCTAACGTTATCTATTCTAACCTTATGATAACATTAGAATAGATAAGTTATCTATTCTAACGTTATCCTCTCAGTCGTTGTCTGGGGGGTCTCATGTCTCATGAAGCTCTCATGTCCATCTGGGACGAACAAGAGTTTTAAAACCCGGCTGTAAATATGTAAAATAAAATGTTTGGTCTTATGTGAAAGTATTTGTTTTTAATCGGAAGAAAATCTCCCAGCATGAACGTCTCAGGGCCGTCACAGGTTGGTGGTCGTGGATGCCCCGGTGCATTCTGGGTAATCTCTGTTCGTCACGCCGACGCTCCTGCTGTCCCTCAGACGCGGCGGCTCGTTAGACGTGTTGCATTCTGGGACACGCCGCTCTGTTGATTAGCAAACGGAGGAAGTGCTTTGATCTTCTCTAATGAGGAAGTGGGGGAGGGGGGGGTGAGGAAGAGCGAGGCAGAGGAAGACAGGAAGGTGGAGAGAGAGAGAGAGAGAGAGAGACAGTGGGGCGACTGTCCAAAACATCCCAGTGAGTTATGTTACGGACATGTTGCCGTGGTAACGGAATCTGAAGTTTCTTTATAATAAACGACCCCTGAACGACTGTCAGAGAGTGTGTGTGTGTGTGTGTGTGTGTGTGTGTGTGTGTGTGTGTGATTGAGGGTCTCGTCTTGCCAGCTCCTGAATAAATGATGAAGTCCTCCTCCTCCTCCTCATCCATTCTTAATGCTCCCTCCTTCCTCATCCCTCCATCTCTTCTCTCTCGTCCCCTCGTCTCTTCATCTATTCATTCATCTCGTCAGATTCAAACTAAATTATCTTCTGACCTCAGAATCACACATTTAAGACCCCAAACCCCCACACCTGTGCACTCGTACTGAAACCTGTACACCTGCACTTGTACTAAAACCTGTACACTCGTACTGAAAGCTGTACACCTGCACTCGTACTGAAACCTGTACACTCGTACTGAAACCTGTACACTCGTACTGAAAGCTGTACACCTGTACTGGTACTGAAACCTGTACACCTGCACTGGTACTGAAACCTGTACACCTGCACTCGTAATAAAACCTGTACACCTGTACTTGTACTAAAACCTGTACACCTGTACTTGTACTAAAACCTGTACACCTGTACTTGTACTGAAACCTGTACACCTGCACTTGTACTGAAACCTGTACACCTGTATTTGTACTAAAACCTGTACACTCGTACTGAAACTTGTACTTGTAATGAAACCTGTACACCTGCACTGGTACTGAAACCTGTACACCTGCACTCGTACTAAAACCTGTACACCTGCACTCGTAATAAAACCTGTACACCTGTACTTGTACTGAAACCTGTACACCTGTACTTGTACTGAAACCTGTACACCTGCACTCGTACTAAAACCTGTACACTCGTACTGAAACCTGTACACCTGTACTCGTACTGAAACCTGTACACCTGTACTTGTACTAAAACCTGTACACCTGTACTTGTACTAAAACCTGTACACCTGCACTCGTACTAAAACCTGTACACCTGTACACTCGTACTGAAACCTGTACACCTGCACTCGTACTGAAACCTGTACACCTGTACACTCGTACTGAAACCTGTACACCTGCACTCGTACTGAAACCTGTACACGTGCATTTGTACTAAAACCTGTACACTTGTACTGAAACCTGTACACCTGTACTTGTACTAAAACCTGTACTTGTACTAAAACCTGTACACCTGCACTCGTATTAAAACCTGTACACCTGCACTTGTACTAAAACCTGTACACCTGCACTCGTATTAAAACCTGTAGTTTAGTTTAGTTTAGTTTATTGTTTTGCACAGTTTTTAAAAATATACAGGAAATATCAATGATAAACACTATACGGTGCAGGAAGAGGCAAAAAACCCAATGGGCTTATTTGAAGCCTCCACCGAAGATATTAAAATTTCATGTCAAGATTAACATACAAAAAAACAGAAAGTATAACTACACAAAAGTGATGGCAAACTAATAATGCAATATATAAATAATAAAGAATAAAGACAAAAAATAAATGTGTGTGAGTGTGCATGGGATATTGTTTTTACAACTTATATTGTATTGATTCCTGAGCAAATAAGACTGTACATGTCACTATGAGTGAAACACAGAAAAAAACAAAAAGAACATGGATACATAAACAACAATACATTGGGAAAACAGTTACAAAACAGCAGTCAAGTGGTCCTTTAAACGTCTTTTGTAAAATTTCAGAGAGGACGAGCTTTTTGCCAGGTGGGAAAAATCATTCCACAATTTAGTCCCTAAATCTCAACGAAAATTGACCTCTGCAAGTGAGAAATTTAGGAGGATGAAGATCTGAGGATTGTCGAGTTGAATAAGAATGAATCTCTGAAATTAATTTAAAGTAAGTCTTGAAATGTCCAGGAATATTGCCTTCACTTGAATTTAGCTTATAAATAAAAACGCATATCTGAAAAATATTGATGTCATAAATAGTAAGAATCTTGAGTTTTTGAAATAAAGGAGTAGATGAAGCGAGTGACTCTGATCGAGTTGCAATCCTAACAAAACGTTTCTGTAGGACCAGAATTTTGTGAAGATTTGTAGGAAAAGTATTTGCCCAAACTATATTACAATAAGAGAGATAAGGATAAATTAAACTATAATAAAGTGTAAGGAGACAACTCGTCGTGACAAGATGACTAATACGCCTTATAATGCCAATGGATTTATTGATTTTTTTGGTGACCCAATCAATTTGTTCTCTCCAACTCAAACTCTCATCAACAATAATACCCAGGAATCTAGTAGTTGACACCTGAGGCATACTAACAGACTCAATATTAATTTTGCATGAATCCTTAGGGTATGATTTTTTGCCACTAAAAATTATGAAATTTGATTTCTTTATATTCAAGGATAGTTTATTTAATCTGAACCACATAGCATAGGCAGTTAAACCGGCATTGGCATCCTTAATTAGTGAGTTGAAGTTTGAATGAGAGAGCACTAGGGTTGTGTCATCTGCAAACATTATTGGACAAAGGAAATTTGAAACATTAGGCAAATCATTAATATAAATAAGAAATAATAATGGTCCAAGAATGGACCCCTGCGGGACTCCACAAAGTAATCTGGCCTTATTGGAATAGCAACCATTAAAGCGACACTACGTAACTTTTCCACCTTAATATCATATTTCCAGAGTCATTGTGATGGTACATCAACTTCCAACAGGTTTAATGACACCTCTGTCATGATCTGAGGGGGTCTGTATCGCTTTCACTGGCACTATGTAACTTTGAGGAGCATGGTAGGAACCCTTCCACACTAAAAAACTACAAATTTTACGGCTTTGACTGCTTTACGGCACATGCGTCACTTCCCCCTCCTTCCCGATTCGTAGTCGAGACAAAAATGGGCGGGGCTTGGAGCGCAGAGGCTGAGCTCAGCAGAAGCTGGTGTTGAGCTAAATGAGGAGCTGGTATCATGGCCGAAGCAGCGAAAAAAACGAAGAAAATAAAAGTTTTAACGGAGCGGAGGAGGCAAAAAAAGAAAGCGGGAGAGTAACAAGCTAAATGCCCGGTGGAGAATAAACATTGGCCCGGCGTTCACTCGCTACAAGCCCTTGTAGCGCCGTCTTCTTGGACGAGATGGTTGAAGGATGTAAAGACGTTCATCACCTTCAGGTATGCACTTTTGTCAACACCTATGTCAGTGTGTTTTACAAAAACAATTATCCTGAAACTACTACAGCTGCTGTAAGTGTTGCTACTGTATCAAATGTCAATATCTATGTAAACCTTTTGACTCTTCAGGTCTGTATATACAGATACTTATACACTGATGGTAAAAGCAACTCATTTGTAGATATAGTAAAATATAGCCAGAAAAATGAAATATATAGGCAAAGTATACACTTCCAGATGAAAAAAAATACAATATAAACACCATATAAGCATATAAAATAAATCGACTTTGTTGGAATTATATTAAAATAATAACAAGAGTAGTAAAAGAAACCTTATATGGTGTTTATAATGTGTCGTTTTATCTTGTGAGTGTATAAATATATAAATTTCTCTAATTTTTCTATAGCTATACATTATAGCTATAGCTATAGCTATTACTTGCTTTTACTTTCTGCATAATTACAGTGACTTCAACAAAGAAAAAAATTCAAACTTGTGATCAGCAATATATGTTGAATGATTTATAGGTCAGTAATTATCAGAAAGACATAATGTTTTTGTATCTTTATTCTCACACTCTGCAGGACTACATCAGATCTGGAAAACTTCCAGAATCACATCCTCATGCAGCGAAGGTTCTCCTACATTCCAGCAGTGAATCACACGCGGACTCTCCCAGCACGAAACATGGATGGACACAAGATGCTACTGCTACTATAGTCATTGTATTTATTTACAGTAACTTCTTACACTGTTTCATAGTTCAGTTTTTATTATCAGTTCATTATTTTTAGTTTATTTTTCTACTACTCTATTTACACTTGTTTACTTTATTCACAGTAATTTATCCTGTCATACAGTTGTTCATTACTGCTACTGTGATACAGATTACTTATTGTTTATAATAAGTATGTATGGGATAACTGCTGTCACTATGCAAATGACAAAGTTCAAGA
>NC_084608.1:32768103-32813103 GCF_033807715.1 Cololabis saira
GACAACAGGTGGAGGTAACCCAAGACGCGCCACGCGCACGGCGGCCGCGCTCGCCGGCATTGTGTACATTGTGTCTGTGAGGACGCTGGGATGTGACAGGTGGAGGGTTGTGGGTCGTCCCTGAGGCAGGACGGCGTTGATCCGAGCCTCGCCGCAGGGCTGGAAGGACGCACGCTTACGCAACGTTCCTCAGCTGCTGCGGGGTCGCGGGGTCAAGGGGTCGAGGGGTCACAGGAGCAGAAACAGGGGTTTATGATGTTCAGCATGTTTCTAGGTTTCAAGGCACGTTTATTTGTATAGAACAATTCAACACAAGGTAATTCAAAGTGCTTTACATAAACATTAAAAGCAGCGACACAATTAAACAGTAAATAACCAGAGGTGTCTTCAGTATTCACATTCATTACTCAGGTAGAAGTATAGATACTAGAGTTTAAAAATACTCCTGCAGAAGTTGAAGTGTCAACTCAAGTTTTTTACTCAAGTAAAAGTATAAAAGTACTGGTTTCAAAACTACTTAAAGTATAAAAGTAAAAGTAATGTAAGGGGGAAAAAAGCCATTAAGGACAAAAGACATTGAAAATGAATGTATCTTAGTATAATGTAAATATATTAAAGAACCATATATGTGTACTATTGAGCATTAACATGTGTTTCAGGGAGCAGACGTGTACAAACCAATAGGGTGTCGGAATGGTATTATGTTTATACTTCTCATCCAACCACAACCAAATTCACTCTATCCGGATGGAGCAATTTAACTGGATAGTTTTTTTTTAAAGGCTAAAATGAAATAGAGTAACAAGGCTGTTTTTAAAATGTAAGGAGTAAAAAGTACAGATAATTGCGTGAAAATGTAAGGAGTAAAAGTAAAAAGTCGTCTGAAAAATAATTACTCCAGTGAAGTATAGATAACCAAAATTTCTAGTTAAGTAAGGTAACGAAGTATTTATACTCCGTTACATGACACCTCTGTAAATAACAGATAAAATGATAAGGAAAGAGGTAGTGTAGTTTAGGTTATTTTGGTCATGACATCACAAAAAAAGAATAAAAATAAGACAAACATCAAAATAGCTTTTACAAAATTAAAAATAAAATAAAAATGACAACAAGGAAATTAATACACTGTTCAAAGAAAACATTACAAAAACGTTTCCAATATACAAATAACATCTAGACCGAAAAAGGTTCATTCATTGCCTACCCTCAAAAAGATTATTTAAAGTAATGAAATAAAAGCAAGAAGTAAGAGATAAGACTGCCAGTAAAACTAATTGCCTCCATGGGGATAACAAAGTAAAAAAAGGTAAAATAAACTGTTAAAAAGTTGTTAAAAAGTAAGGGTAGTAGAGTACAGCAGGTACATCTTATTCTTACAATGGCAAGAATTACGTTTCTCTACGGTCAAAATGTACAAAGACCGGGTCAAATACAGTATTACAAAAGTAATCTGTAACAATTTGTACGGGGAATTAAACCAATTTTACAATTCTATGCCACAATGCCTGTTTCCAGGTCTTATTTCCAGAGGTGGGTAGTAACGAGTTACATTTACTCCGTTACATTTACTTGAGTAAGTTTTGGGAAATGTTGTACTTTTAACAGTAGTTTTGGATCACTATACTTTTTACTTTTACTTTAGATTTGTGAAGAAGAAACTGTTTCTCTTACTCCACTACATTAGGCTACATTGAGCTGTTACTTTTCTTTTATCCCTTTTATCCACGTACGCATCAATCTCATGACATCACTGGGTGATTCTTTGGGAAAAATGTTTGTTTTTGCATGTTTTGTCACATTTACACAGACTCAAACACACACAGAGTTTCTATGAGTTCATGGGCTTGTTCTAGTTCTGCCTGGTTAAAAAAGAAAAGTACAAAGGCTGGAAATGTTGTGCTACTTGTGCTTAATTTATTTTTTATTCTGTTATTATTGTATTTATTTTATTATTTATTAAAGTACTTGAATTTACTTTAAGATTATTTTAATTTAAGCTATTTTTTAGTAATTTTAATTTATTTTATTGATTTAATTTGCTTGAAGATGATTATTTTGTACTTTTGTCTGTTTGAATGGTTGTGTTAAAAAGAATAAATCACACGTTACTCAACAGTTACTCAGCACTTGAGTAGTTTTTTCACCAAGTACTTTTTTACTTTTACTCAAGTAATTATTTGGATGACTACTTTTTACTTCTACTTGAGTCATATTATTCTGAAGTAACAGTACTTTTACTTGAGTACAATTTTTGGCTACTCTACCCATCCCTACTTATTTCACACAACTGACGAGAATTATGTTTCTATACGGTCAAAACGTACAAAGACCGGGTCAAATCTCAATTCTATGAACTCTTTATTCTACTGAAGATAAAATAAGATTAGATAAAATAATCCTTTAATTACGACGGAGTATTAGGGCGAAAAGGGACAAAAAAAATTGGAAATTACGAGAATAAAGTCATAATATAATGAGAATAAAGTCGTAAAATTACGAGAATAAAGTCGTAATGTTGTGAGAATAAAGTCGTAATGTTGCGAGAATAAAGTCGTAATAGAATAAAGTCGTAATAGAATAAAGTCATAATATTATGAGAATAAAGTCGTAATATTACGAGAATAAAGTCGTAAAATTCCGAGAATAAAGTCGTAATGTTGCGAGAATAAAGTCGTAATAGAATAAAGTCGTAATATTATGAGAATATAGTCGTAATATTATGAGAATAAAGTCGTAATATTACGAGAATAAAGTCGTAAAATTCCGAGAATAAAGTCGTAAAATTCCGAGAATAAAGTTGTGACATTACGAGAATAAAGTCGTAATGAATAAAGTGGTAATTTATGAGAACTCTAACAGGAAGAGCTTCTTCTCCCTGTGTTAAAATGAAGAATATTGAGCATCTTGTGAAGTTATATTTATATATTTATAATATATTACAACTTTATTCTCGTAATATTACGACTTTATTCTCATTACATTATGACTTTATTTCTCATAATTTCCAATTTTTTTTGTCTTAGTTTGGCCCTAATACTCCGTTGTATTTAATAGACCCAAAGAGGGGAAATTTAAAAAGTCAAGGGAAGCTCTTTGATGAATCAGTGGAGGGGGAGTTAGTCTTTTAATTACGCTTTAAAACGCGTGGTAACCGCGGACGACAGAGAAAACATCCCATCATCACCATGAAAACACCTCCACTCTTCTTCTTCTGTGGTTTATTGGGGAGTCGTGGTGCTCCCTCATTGGTGGGAGGGTTATGTCACCGGGGGTGATGGGGGGGCACCTGCTGGAAACACTGGGGGAAAGTTGCAGCTGCGCGTCAGGGGGATTTAGGGGGGATCCCACTTCCCATCCCCATTTGGAGCGTCCCCAGCCCCCCCCGGCCCGTCCTGGGTATCCCCCCCCTCCCTGACTCCCACCCCCCCCGTCTGGGTCTCCTGCTGCCCCGGCTCCAGACCCGTCAGTCCGCGATGCCCCCCTGCTCCGCCGAGGTGCGGGCGGCGTGTCTCTGCGGCGCCGCCGGCCTGGTCCGGGCGCTGCGGAGCCGCCTCAAGTCCCTGAGACGGGTCCTGCTCAGCGCCGGCCCCCACCGGGCCCCCCCGGCCCCCACGGGCCCCCCGGCCTTCAGACCTCAGCTGTTCCACTGGAAAGATGTTCTGACACTTTCAAGATGTTGCGGACCGAAGCCCCCCGGTGGAGCCGAGCACCGCGACGACCGTGTAAGTGGAGCTGCGTTTCCATGCCGACGGCGGGGAGACAAACTACAGCTCACACAGAACCGGGGGCCGGATTCACCAACATGTTCTTAAGAAGGATCTTAAGAAATGTCTGAAGATCTAAAATTAAGAAGTTCATAAGGAAGTTCTTAAGTGCAATTCCTCAATATTTTCTTAAGAACCGTCTTAAGAACTGTCATTTCTCATTACGAATTTCTTATTTTTCCTACTTAAGAACTTCTTAAAATATGTCATTGCATTGCACGCGCCCAGAGGTGTCAAGTAACGAAGTACAAATACTTAACCTTACTTAAGTAGAAATTTTGGTTATCTATACTTCACTGGAGTAATTATTTTTCAGACGACTTTTTACTTTTACTCCTTACATTTTCACGCAATTATCTGTACTTTTTACTCCTTACATTTTAAAAACAGCCTTGTTACTCTATTTCATTTCGGCCTTTAATAAAAACTATCCAGTTAAATTGCTCCATCCGGATAGAGTGAATTTGGTTGTGGTTGTTTCAGATGTTCTTGTCCAGTTTTGTTCTTACATCCGTTCCCTCAGATTCCTGCAACTAAACTTGGATGTACATTCCAATAAAGGTTAGGATAAATGATAACATGCCTCTGAAGTTTGACTTTTTGCACCATTACAATACTTATAGGCAACTAGTCATCATATCTCCTGCTCTCTGAAACACATGTTAATGCTCAATAGTACACATATATGCTTCTTTAATATATTTGCAATAAACTAAGATGCATTCATTTTCAATGGCTTTTTTCCCCCTTACATTACTTTTACTTTTATACTTTAAGTAGTTTTGAAACCAGTACTTTTATACTTTTACTTGAGTAAAAAACTTGAGTTGATACTTCAACTTCTACAGGAGTATTTTTAAACTCTAGTATCTATACTTCTACCTGAGTAATGAATGTGAATACTGAAGACACCTCTGCACGCGCCACCAAACAACATTTATACAGGTAGTTTGGGTCTTAACCGTCAGTCACTCACTAAACACGGAGAAGGAGAAAAAGAGATGCAGGAACTTTTCAAGGTTATGGTGGATGAGATTAATGTGTTGAAAAAAATACTATTGGGGAAAATTAATAATAATTAACTACCACGCTAACTAACATGCTAACAAACAGTTAACAGGCTCTTTGTGTAATTAATTACAAAGTATATCCTCAAACTTATTATTATTATTATTATTATTACCTTTTCACAGAAGAAATTTTAAGACAGGTCAAGGTTGTCTTAAAGTTAAGAAAAAAGTCAAGAACAAATTTGAGAACTTTTATTTCAAGAATGCCATTTATTCTTAAGTTTTTTCTTAAGAAGAACTTAAGAAGAAAGTTGAGAAAATACTTAGAACTTTTTTGGAGAATATGACTTCTTCTCTTTTTTCTCAGGAGCTTGAGTCAGGATTGAGGCAGGATTTATGAAAAAAATTTGTTTACGTTTTAAGTTTTCTAGTAATAATGTCAGATGAAGCGTTCCAAACCAAAAAGAATGATTCCTCTAGTGTATCTCTCCGTTGCCTTGAACAGGCTGTGTGCTGCAAAATGTGCTGCAATTCGGAGTCCGAATTTCCCGCGCTGGGCTGCAGATGTGACGTCACATGACGCTGCATGTGCGTTCTCCCCGTTCTCCCGTGCCGGCTTCACTGTTGGCTGCAGTACCCCCGACGGCCGTCGCGGTGAAGGGTGGCGCTAGAGAGTCTCATTTCTTAAAAGGAGCCTCACGCTCCTTTAAGACTGAACTTAAGAAAAAAATGACACTTAAGAAGATTTTTTTTCTTAAGAATGTTTTGTGAATCCGGCCCCTGGGTGTTGGGTGGATGCAGCCGCACTGTCCGGGATAAAAGTTAACCAAAGGCTGGCGTGGAGCCTGGTCACATTTGTGTTCAACATCTGGAATATTGGTAAACCTATCAATCTGTCATCACGTCTAAAACCCATCAATACTCCACATGGCTCTGCAACCAGATCTGATCTGATGTCACTTCACTCTTCCTCTACTAAGAACCAAGAATAGAACACTTTATTGTCATTATACACGGGTAAAGAGGGCTAGAATGGCCACGGTTACATGATGTTCTTTAATCCGGAATGAATTATTCTGAATTAAATAATTCAGAATTAAACTATTTTCCTTGGAGTTTACATGGAAATAGTAATTCTGAATTGAGGTTTACATGGAAAACACGTTTGATCGGCTTTATCCAATTCCTCTCCAGGTCTGGGGGTTGGGAAGGTTCTGATTGGATAGGGGGGGGACCGGAAGTTAAACTACCGGAAGAAAAACAAACTTAGCCACTACAACTTTGAAAGCTCACATTTTGATGTTTCCTGTTTCCATCTGTTCTTTTAATTATTTCCAGGTCCTCCAAGCTATTTATTAAATAAATGGTCTCTGCTCTTGACCAGCGTTTACTGCGTGCTGCCATCTTGAAACTTGGTTTGGAAAACAAGCCCAGTGTGGAATATAAGCGTCATGAAGACAGACGGGCGAGGGAACGAGCAGAAAGAAAGACCAGAATTAATTTAAAGAGGAATGAGTGTAAACATGATCGCGTAATTATTCTATTCAGATTTAAAATCAGAATAAACCAGCCACTTACTTCAGAATTAGGTTTAAATCAGAATGGCCATTTTCATTCGGAATTAGGTGTTTACATGGTAATTTTTACTCATTTTAAATCGGATTTTATTTTAATTCTGAATTAAAGAGGAATTAAACTTCCCATGTAAACGCACTCAATGTATAGAGCAGTAACGTATTGGAATATGCTTCACCACATTTAACGGGATAAACAATAAAGCTAGATTCAAAAACAAATTAAGGAAAGCAGAACTTAGCGAGGAAGTCAGTTTTAGGCCCTGTTTACACGGAGCAAAAACGGAGGCGTTTTCATGCGTTTTGGCCGTTCGTTTACACGAAAACGCAGCTCAAAGCCCCCAAAAACGATCATTTCTGAAAACTCCGGCCAAAGTGGAGATTTTCAAAAACTCTGTTTTCACGTTTGCGTCTAAACAGAGGAAAACAGAGATTTAGGCTTCAGAACGTCACATTATGCAACAGAAACGTCACCAGCATCATGTGTGCGACCTGTGTTTACAATTAGTTTGGCCACCGTCAATATTTTCTTGTATTTTACCTGTTTTATATTCTAAAGTCACACTTAAAAGTAACTCCATTTCTCTGTCACTCCAAACGAAAGACTCGTTCCGTCTTGGAAGTAAAGCCTGATTTATGGTCCCGCGTTAAATCGACGCAGAGCCTACGGCGTAGGGTACGCGGCGATGCGCGCCGTACGGTGTGCGTCGCCACGTACCCTACGCCGTAGGCTCTGCGTTGGTGTAACGCGGAACCATAAATCAGCCTTAACTGGACACGTGTCATTTGTTGATGTTTTTTCAAGGATTCTGATTGGCTGGCATGACGTTAACAGCGTTTTCATGTGTGTCCGTGTAAACAAGGATATTTTTGAAAACGTAGAGGGGAAAATGTCCGTTTTTGTAAATACCCGGCTACGTGTAAACGTGGCCTTAGTTGGTTTATTCTGAAATTCTTGGTTTATTCTGAAATTCTGAGTGTGTAAAATGGAATATTTTGTTGTTGTTTGGTTCTGGCTGGTTTCAACAATTTAAGGGTTGAATTCCATCACATCTCAGATCATTTTTGTTTAGATTTAGTTTTAATTGCAAGGATTGTATTTTAGAAGAATAGTCTTCACTGCAGTGAGGACTAACGGGGATCTGTAATAAATAGATAAATAAATAGGAATGTGGGTCTGGTGCCGCTGGTTCCGGTGGTTCTGACATGTTTGCAGCTTCTCACGTTTGACAGAGAGGAAGTGACGGCCCTCGTGAGTGTTTGTGAGTGTTTGTGAGTGTTTGGGGTCCGGTTACCGCCACCCCCCCCAGGCCTGACACCTTTGTTCCAGAATAACACCGGTGCCAGTAACTGGGACCGAGTAACCGGGGCCGGTGCCGAGTATAAACCACTGAAGTTCTCAGCGTTTTATGGGTATTGATTATTCCGAGCTGGACTCTAAAGCCTCTGGATGTGGCAGCGCTGAGTTGGTGTCAGACGTATAAGCGCCGCCACTTCTGAGGCATCTACACTGCAAAAACGCAAAATCTTAACAAGAATATTTGTCTTATTTAAAGTTAAAATGTCTCATTTTTAGTCAAAAAAATCTCATTACACTTAACCCTTGTACTGTCTTTGGGTCAAAATGACCTAATTCTCCTGTTCCTTCTTTCCTCCTTCCTTATTTTCTCCCTTCCTTCCTTCCTTCCTTCCTTCCTTCCTTCCTTCCTTCCTTCCTTCCTTCCTTCCTTCCTTCCTTCCTTCCTTCCTTCATTCATTCATTCATTCATTCATTCATTCCTTCATTCCTTCATTCTTTTTTCCCTTCTTCCCTTCCTCTTTTCTCCCTTCCTTCTTTCCTTGTTTCCTTCCTTCCTTACTTCTTTTCTCCCTTCCTTTTCCTTCCTTCCTTCCTTCCTTCCTTCCTTCCTTCCTTCCTTCCTTCCTTCCTTCCTTCCTTCCTTCCTTCCTTCCTTCCTTCCTTCATTCATTCATTCATTCTTTTTTCCCTTCTTCCCTTCCTCTTTTCTCCCTTCCTTCCTTCTTTCCTTGTTTCCTTTCTTTCCTTCCTTACTTCTTTCCTCCCATCCTTCTTTCCGCCCTTCTTCTCTTCCTCCTTCCTTGACCCGAAGATAGCACAAGGATTAAAACAAGACTCATCACTGGGAAAAAAAACCCAACAATTTTCACTTGTTTCAAGTAGATTTTCAGTTAAAATAAGTAGAAAAATCTGCCAGTGGAAGAAGATTTTTTTTTTGTAATGAGAAGATAAATCTTGTTCCACTTGCAGATTTTTCTACTTATTTCAAGTGAAAATTTACTTGAAACAGGTGAAAATTGTCAAATAACAAGTTATTTTTCTGGTAATGAGTCTTGTTTTAAGCGTGATGAGATTCTTTGACTAAAAATGAGACATTTTAACTAAATCTTCCTGGTAAAATTTAGAGTTTTTGCAGTGTAGCGGCGTTCTCCCCCGTCAGGTCGGTGCAGACGTTCAGACCGGATGATGAAGATGATGATGACGATGGTGATGGTGATGATGATGATGATGATGATGATGAATCAGATGATGATGAGGATGGTGATGATGATGATGATGAATCAGATGATGATGAGGATGGTGATGATGATGATGATGAATCAGATGATGATGAGGATGGTGATGGTGATGATGATGATGATGAATCAGATGATGATGATGATGTCTAATCCCGGATGATGAAGCACGTTACACCAGGATTACTATTTCATTTCTGTAATTATGGGTAATATTATGGGCCACGGTGGCGTTGCCACGGCGATCCTCTCCCAGAGGGAACTGATCTGTAGAGGTGCAAGCCAGAAGGAAGGTGAGAAAGGCTTGAATAAAGATAGAACAAGTGAGAAAGTGGGAGGTAACGAGGGAGGAGGGAGGGAGGGAGGAAGAGAGGGAGGATCTTAGTGAGGGAGAGAGAGGTGCAGGAGGGACGAGCAGGCGCCGGGCGACGGCTCCAGTCGACCTCCGTAGCATGCTAGCCCCACACAGCCTCCTCCGCAGGGACTACAGGACCCACAATGCACTGCAACACCCAGCAGCAGACAGCCCCCCCACCTGGGGAGAGCAGGTATGAAACCAGGGAGGGGTGGAGGATGGAGCCCCCCCCTCAGGTGACTTTACCTGAACAACCTGGGACCCGGCAGCTGCAGTGCATCATGGTCTAGCGAGGCCGAGCCGGGTCCTGGGGACCATGATGACCGGCTGAGGTTAACGGTGTGTTTACGGCGGCGTGCTAACGGCGGCGTGCTAACGGCAGCGTGCTAACGGCGGTGTGCTAATGTCTGTTGCAGGACGAGGAGCCGGTGAAGGAGATCAACATCACGCACCACGTGAAGGAGGGATCGGAGCGCGCCGACCCGCGGCAGTTCGAGCTGCGCAAGGTCCTGGGCCAGGGCTCCTTCGGCAAGGTAGGCAGCAGCCGCGCCCTGTCGCCATGGAGACGGCTGCAGGCCCCGCCCCCGTCACCATGAAGACGGAGGCGGGGCCTGCAGCCGTCTCCAGGCCAACCTCTGCCTGACCTCTGTCTGACCTCTGCCTGACCTCTGCCTGACCTCTGTTCTGCTCCAGGTGTTCCTGGTGAGGAAGGTGACGGGGCCCGACGCCGGGCAGCTCTACGCCATGAAGGTCCTGAGGAAAGCCACGCTGAAAGGTAGAGGCCCCGCCCCCAAAACACCACACCCAATCACACGTGAGAATTCTGTCTTACAGTGTCTAGAGCAGGGGTATTCAACTAGATTCGGCCGGGGGCCACATCTGCAAAAGGACTGTATGGAGAGGGCCGCACAATTTGAAAATGTGGGGGTTTTCAAAATGTATTTTGCACTCAAAGACGAAGACTTATGTAAATATAATATAATATAATATAATATAACATTTGTATTATACATTTGAATATATCTAGTTTACATATGAATTATGTATTAATTGTCTCCAGATTTAGTCATTGTGAATGTTAAATATAATATTCAGATAAAGAAATATTATTTTGAATGCAAGTTCATTTTGAAACCATGCATTGTGCAAACTTAATGAAGTTGATATTGACCTACTTTTAATAAAACACGCCATAATGACAAAGCACCACTTTCCACCAAGATTTCCTTATTTGAATATAATATTAAGCATTGAGCACAAGCATTTCAGTCCATAGCAGCCAGTTTGATGTTATAAATAAGCAACCAAAATATTAACCATAAGCTCCTTTATTAATGACACATCTGTGCATTATATCAGCAAAACAAAACAATCACATGAAATTATAGGAGGCTTAGAAGTTCCATCTGAAATGCAAAGTCCTCACTTATTCAAATGAAAAAAATGTCAGGCCAATCCTAGAAGCCTAATGATGTCAACAAGTCCTCTGTACAACGGAGGTTAATAATACTGTGACAAACATTAAAGGTATTGTGACATCATTTTTAACATGCTTTTAACACTATTAAAAGTCTTGGCCAACATCCCTCAAATGTGTCTAAAAGAGTGTAACAAGAAAATATTCACTCTAGTACTCTATTCCTGGCTTTTTATTACAGTGTTTTTTTGCGCCGTGAAAAACGCTTCCTTTCCCCCCTTTCCTGTCAATCATTGCTCCGCTCCTCCTCCAAACCTCCTCCTCCTCCAGCCATACGCTCACAGCGGCGTCGGAGAGAGCCGGGAGCGACAGGCGAAGCATGCACGGAAAAGCAGCACGGCGAACCAGAGCAAACAATCATAAAAATAAAGGCATGCAAGCAGCAGTGTCACCTTATCTTAATTAAGTCCAGTCAGTGGCCGCGGGTCTTCTTAGCAGTTTTCCTCCGGTGATTAGAACAAAAGAGGCTCTAAACACTAAACAGCTCCGTGTTAAGCCTGATTTATGGTTCCGCGTTAAATCGACGCAGAGCCTACGCCGTAGGGTTCAGCGTACAGTGCGCGTCGCCGCGTAACCCTACGCCGTAGGCTCTGCGTCGGTGTAACGCGGAACCATAAATCAGCCTTTATGGTGCGCTGGAGAGGAGAGGAGGCAGGGAGCTGGGTGGAGGGGGCGGTGATTTAGCGGGCCGTTACGTAACGGCCCGCCACCAAACCACATGCGCCGTTTTTGCACAGTTATGTGGAAAATCCCAGAAAGCACACAATACACTGAATGTTAAAAGTTCGTTGTTTTTTGGGTGTAATTGATGTCAAGACACCCAACAAAACACAAAAAATCAAGAAAAATTTGTTTTTCATGTCACAATCCCTTTAACACTGTGCAACACTGGCAAAAAATCTGAAGTAAAAAACATCTCCAACAGAGATTAACATGTACAAACACTATGCATCGTTAACCAACTAAAAAAAGGCTACCAAGCATCTTAAACTTAAATGCGATATGCATTCTCTGCACGCTGTTCGCTGTTTGATTGCGTCATCACACGCCGTTATTAACTGTTCGGTTTTTTCCCCACTTATTCCACCGAACACCGAAAGTGTTTTTTTGCTATTTATAACATTCGATGCATCACTATTATTTAAAATCAACAAACAACCCCTTTTTTGAAATATGACCAGGGGCCACATAAAAGCTCCTGGCGGGCCGCATGTGGCCCGCGGGCCGCCAATTGAATATCCCTGGTCTACAGGTTTGATCGAGACCAAAAAGACAAGTCACTAAGAAATCCAGCGCTATGGGGTAAAGCTATTAGCTATTAGCTATTAGTGCTATTTATGGTTTTATGATAACACCATAAATTATTAAATGCGTCATAAATTTCAAGCTTCACGTCCCCACTAAATAGTCAAGAAAAGTTCAGGCTCCAAACAAAGACTACAATTACATTGAGTAACATTTTTTTTTTATTGAGTAAATTAAAGCAAATAAAATATGAGTGACTTTATTGTCTAAGTTTCTACTTTTTTGTTAATAATTTCTTCTAAATATTTAGTAAAAACCAGGAAAAGCAGCCCAAATATATATTTTCCAGCCCAATTGTGCTGAAACCTGCTCAACCTGGCAACACAGATTTAGAACCTCTGCAGGATATTCTCCTCAAAACGATGAAATAAACTTTTTAACGATGACCGGATACATTCCCTCTAAAATGAAGACCCTTGGATGGAGATTTAAGACAAATGAAGACATTTAAAGGCCTTATTTTAGGAAAATGGACTTTAAGACTTTTTAAGGACCCGTGGCGTCCTGGTCTTAGTCCATCGTTGCTGGAGTCTCTGGACGCTGTTAGAGTCTCTGCAGAGACTCTGAAAGAAAGAAAGAAAGAAAGAAAGAAAGAAAGAAAGAAAGAAAGAAAGAAAGAAAGAAAGAAAGAAAGAAAGAAAGAAAGAAAGAAAGAAAGAAGGAAAGAAGGAAAGAAAGAAAGGATTGCTTGTGAACCGAGGACGAGGTCCAGACCCAGAAGAACCGCCTGATGAGGCGTAAAGACGCCGCAGCGTTGTCACGGCGACGCCGCAGCTGATGTCTCCGGCTCCTGGATAGATGATGTCATCGATCCCAACGCCGGGATTCACACCTCGACACGGGGCGGGGGCTGAGGAGGTGTGGAGGAACGGAGGTGTGGAGGGAGGAACGGAGGGATGAACAGAGGGAGGGAGATCCAGCTGGCACCGGCCCGGGTCACAGACTGAAATCCTCACAAATGTTCATCGGCTGCAAGAATTTAGTTTGAGTGACGTCACGACCACATCAAGTTTTCTTGGGTCTAAAAGTGTGTGTGTGTGTGTGTGTGTGTGTGTGTGTGTGTGTGTGTGTGTGTGTGTGTGTGTGTGTGTGTGTGTGTGTGTGTGTGTGTGTGTGTGTGTGTGTGTGCGTGTGTGTGTGTGTGTGTGTGTGTGTGTGTGTGTGTGTGTGTGTGTGTGTGTGTGTGTGTGTGTGTGTGCGTGTGTGTGTCCAGTGAGGGACCGGGTCCGGACCAAGATGGAGAGAGACATCCTGGTTGAGGTCAACCACCCCTTCATCGTCAAGCTGCACTACGGTCAGTCACATGACCAGTTAATCAATCATCCAGATAATCAGCAGCTGATCATCAGCTGATCAGCAGTGATTGATCCGATCTCCGTCTCGTCCTGCAGCGTTCCAGACGGAGGGGAAGCTCTACCTGATCCTGGACTTCCTCCGGGGGGGCGACCTGTTCACTCGACTGTCCAAGGAGGTAACACCGTCACACACAGTAGCGTCAATTGGGTAAGCCAAGGTATGGCAGCTGCCACACCTTGGCTTCAGGGGAAAATGTAAATATCTTAAAATGTGATGTCCCAGCGTCCCTGACGACAGTGGTCGCTAGGTCAATCTCGTATTTAGCGCGCCCTGCAGTGTTACTAACTTACAAAAATGAAAAGGAAGCAGACAAACACGCAATTTTTTTCTCAAAAAAAGAAGGCAAGTGATGGTCCAATGTTGCCCCTGCAGCGGAGGGAGAAGGACCAGGTAGGGAAAGCGGGAGAGGATGTTAGTCACTCCATGTCCACGTGATATTGTTGCACTGACATAGTGAATGAAGTGAACAGAATGAGTTAAATTGCGTTTGTCAGATACGCTTTTTCTGCTCTCTAACTCTGACGCTTGCTGTCCGTGGTGCAGAAAACGAATGAGTATTGCGTAAAGGCGCATTGACTGAATTGATCAACACGTTGTTAAAGTGTAGTGTTCATAGTTAGCAGGATGTGAGTGAGACTGCATTTGAAAAAGTTCCAGTTTTCTTGACCACACAGATAAGCTACATAGCAGACTTCTGTGATGAGTATACTGGGCATGTTGATTGATACTGTAGTTCAGTTCTGAGACTCGTAACCTTGCCATACCTTAACTTTGACTGAATTGACGCCACTGGTCACACAACTGGATCTCAGAACTGATCAGAACTGATCAGAATCAGGGGTTGTGTTCCTGTGATTGATGAGGGGCGGAGCCTCCCCCTCTCTCCACTCCCCCCTCCAATGGACGTACCACCAGTACCATCTGTACCTGAACAGAAGTCCCACTTCCAGATGCTCCTCATTGATCATTATTGATTACCCCCCGGTCCGTCTCTCGTTCCTCAGGTGATGTTCACGGAGGAAGACGTGAAGTTCTACCTGGCCGAGCTGGCTCTGGCTCTGGACCACCTGCACGGGCTCGGCATCATCTACCGGGACCTGAAGCCTGAGAAGTGGGTTCTGACACACACACACACACACACACACACACACACACACACACACACACACACACACACACACACACACACACACACACACACACACACCCATTCATTTCTATCAGAGGGGGACCTATTATGGCATCTAATACCTATTTTAAACAGGCCTTGAATGTCTTAAAAACAATCTTTTGATTGTTTTTGCTAAATAAATGAGAAATTCAGCCTCTGAGCCATGTCTTTATCTTCCCATTCTCTAACCTCATTATCTATGCAGGATTCTGAGTGGGCGGGGCTATGATAATGAGGCTCTGTGCTGATTGGCTGCCTGAATGACGCGATACACCGCTATGAAAAAATGGTGGAAGCTCCGGCCGGTGGAGTTAAGCCTGAATTACGGTTCTGCGTTAATCGATGCAGACACTACGGCGTTGGTGTAATGCGGAACCATAAATCAGCCTGTACACCGCGTCATGCATGTGATGCGACCGAGCGTCAGCGACAAAATCAATTCCATTGCTTTATTTTCTATTGGACTGTCCTAACTGCCGTTTTGAGCTGAACATTTGTCGGACGCCCTGCTTCTATTTTCTTCCTGTCGCTCGCGTTGAAAGCCGGTTGAAAGCGCTGTAGGAAACAGTCATGATGAGGAACGGCTGATCCAGTTAGTTGAAATGAGAAGTTATCTCTATGATTCCTCCTCATTTCACTACAAAAACCTCAATAAAGTGGCAGCTGCTGGACGGAGATGGACAGAGAGAACGATGTCACGCAGTGCTACGATAGTCGGACGCTCATGCAGTTACACGGTTTTATAGTTGTAACTGCACGCCCTGTGGGCGTGGTCGTCACGATGGGAGCAGAATCCGAACGGCTTGTAGATCCACATCACACGGCTCATCCGGGCGGCTGTACAGACACTGCAGAATCTGGTTGTTTCCTCCTTCTCTGAGTTGGCAGGCTGAGGGGAGACCACTTTATATATGTTAAAGCAAGAGAAAACCTGTTTTTCATAATGGGTCCCCTTTAAAGGCAGGGAAAGCGATTTCTGGACGACATCATACATGTTGATATTTGACATGAAACGTCAACGACACAGACGACTCACAAAAACAGCAAGAACCCGTCCCGCCGTGGCCCGTCCCCCGCTGGCGGGTCTGAAGACGGTGGTTCTGGTCCGGTCCGGTGGACTCTGGTTACAGTGACTACATTTATGTAGTCAAAATTCGGGTTATTGCTAATATTCTGGTTACTGAAACATTGGGATTATTCCGTTTACATGGTAATTAATTATTTGGGATATCTGGATCAAACCAGCGACACGCGGAGAACATCATGACGCAATTAGCGTCATTTCTGCTTCTTCTTCCTGTATCCAAATTCCAAACAAATGCTGCTTCGGGCAACTTTTCTCTCACCTTCTTTTAAATCTGGCTATCCCGGTACTTTCTACCGTCTACAAATGCAGAGATGTTCATATCCTTCATTACATTTATGAAGTGATTAGTCTCCTCCTGGTCTTGTTTCTCCGTGTTTATAAGAACTTCCTGGACTCAAAAGACCAGGATTCCTTGTGAACAGAGCATGAGCAGAAAACAGATTCATGTTCCTTTTGATCGGGATATTCCGTTTGGCGTTTACATGAAGGTTTAAAGGAGTAACCCAGGGCTCATATTCTGGTTTTTAAAAACCGGAATATGAGCAAATTCGGGTTATTCAAAGGGGTTATTGGTGTTTACATGGCTATGCAAATCTGGGTTATTGCCAATATCCGGGTTTTAAAAGGTTTATTGATACTGGAAACGCAGTCACTGACGCAGGTTGAACCGGATCGTGCTGAACTCACCGAGCCTTTCTGTCATTTCAGCATCCTGCTGGACGACGACGGACACATCAAGCTAACCGGTGCGTTGTGAGTGAGAGAGTGAGAGAGAGAGAGAGAGAGAGAGTGTGAGTCGGTACGGCTCTGACCCGGTCCACGTGTCCCTGTCGTCCCCAGACTTCGGGCTCAGTAAGGAGTCCATCGACCAGGAGAACAAGGCCTACTCCTTCTGCGGGACGGTGGAGTACATGGCCCCGGAGGTGGTGAACCGGCGAGGACACACGCACAGCGCCGACTGGTGGTCCTACGGAGTTCTGATGGTGAGCGGGTACCAGGGGCGCCGTGTTCTGCTAGTTACTGAAAAATAGTAACTACCGTATTTTCTGCACTATTGAGTTGTTTAGTCTGACGTCACACCCTTTCAAAATAAGGCTTCCGGGTCCTGACGCTCTGACAGATAAACAAAACGAACGACAATGACGGACCCGGTGAACTTGTTTACAATCACTTCTTTCTTCACTGAGGTACCAGAGAGAGTGAAAAACTTTTGATGTAAACGAAGATGAAAAACTTATGTCAGTAAAGTCATAGCAGGTTTTCTTCAACAAATCCTGCGTTTCTCTCTGTCTCCGTTCAGAACTCCGGGTTTTCTTCTTCTTTTGTTCTTGTTAAGGGGTTGTTTTAAGTTCTACCGGAGACGTTAGACGTTAGAGAGTCAGTCTGCCGTTGGGATGGTCAGAGAACCTTGTTGATTGTTTTCCTGCTCGGTAATAAACTGGCAAGAGCCGTCTCCTCCTGGTCTGTCACTCTCATTACAATATCTTAATATTTCTGAGTGAGCAGGATCGTGGTGCAGCTGCAGAATGTAGACCTACGTTAGTTTAAAATAATAATTAATATGGTGCATAATCTGAACGTGTTTTAACAGCATTTCAATGACAATGTTTAAATTTACTAAATTTGTTGAAGTTCAGGATTAGGTTCAGAGTTTCTTATCAACTGCAGCCATTTCCTCTTCTCTTTCTCGTCGCAAGGAGAGCGGAAGAATGACAGTGGTATCAATGTCTTAAGACTCAGATCTGTTGTTACAACGGGGAACACAGCACTGTGGCATGTTTGAATGACAAGGAGCAGGACCCGGAAGCCTTATTTTGAAAGGGTGTGACGTCACGACTAAACAACTCAATAAGCCGCTACTTTTTTCATAGGTTTTCAACCATACAGCTTATAGAAAGGTGCAGATATTCTGTGGATTTTTCTTCCACTGCTCGGGGGCGCTCTAACTGGAATTAGAATCAAAACTAAGACAAAATAAATGCAAAGAAGAATACGCTACTTCTTCTTTAGCAGATATAAGTAGAAGCAGATTTCAAACAGATAAATAGATAAATAAATACTGGTTATTTTCTCTTGGTTCTGTCCCGTTTTAATCAGCAAAGTTGCTGCCCTGTTAAAGACACTGTTAGGAAAGGATCTATTTAGGTACAAACATGTACATCATTTACAGTTCAAAATCCTTCTGTACATGTAGTAAATATCTAATCTAACAACATAAATATCTGCAGCTAAATATCTTTTTTTTTTAAATAGAGCGGATGTGGCTTGTATGCAGGTGCAGTTTATAGTCCAGAAAATACGGTAGTTATCGTTACTAGTTACTTCATTAAAAAGTAACTCAGTTAGTAACTCAGTTACTTAGACCAAAAAGTAATGCGTTACTATGAAAAGTAACTTTTTAGTTAATTTAAATAAAAACATTATTTTAAATGCTCCCATTTAATGCCCCTTTAGCCTTCATTTCAGCAGGTACTGTATGGATTTGCATTGTGCATAATGTTCTGCATTCTAAACAGTCTCCCGCATCTTCACTTCCCGTGTCAATAACGTTGGTCGCTTAGCAACAAGCTGAGAACGGCCAATGAGCTTCAGTAGCAGCTCAAGAGCGGGAGCCTTTGATGAATCGTTCATTACAGTCTCAGATATAACCAATGGTGGCATGTCGGTTTAGAAGAATCTTTTTGCCTGAAGAAAAAAAGCGACAACAACGACCCATAAGAGAAACAGAAAAAACCCACCTGCACCGCGGCTTTAGAAGAAAAAGACGCTACAGAGTCGGGATGCAGCGGCTCAGAAGAGCAGTGGAATACGTGCTGATCTCCGCAATTTGAAGCCTTCTATAATAATTGTAAAAAGAATTTCACTTACCACAGGTTCTTTTTGTAACGTGACCCCTGCGAAAAACCAGGGATTGCTGTAATGACAATATCTCCACGTCTTCTCTTGGCTCGCCATCACGTCATGTTTCCTCTGGTCTCCACGTGCGGGGGAAAAAAGCTTCACTGTAGCCAGAAGTAACGGAGTAACGCACCGTTTGGTAACGGTAATTGCGTTACTGAATTTAAAAAGTAATGCATTAGAGTTAGAGACCAATGCAAAAGCTTTTAACAAAGGACTCAAACAGTGGTTAAAATCTAATCAGCAGTGTAGACATGAATAGTTTTTAACTTGTTGACTGCTTGCTTTGTTGTCTATTATGTTTCTAATTGAAAATTGTTTGTATTTCTTTGATTTCCTTTCCAATTGTTTTTTTTTTTTTTTCATTTTCATTTATTTATTTTATTGCTCTCAATTCTTTTCAAAACTGCCTATGGACAAGTGTTGCGAATTAGCACTTGTGCTAAAACACTTAAACAATGTAATTGCTATGTCCATATCAAATAAACATAATAATAATAATAGAGTATTAGTTACCGCAGAACTAACAGCGTTACTGTAACGCGTTACTAAATAACGCGTTAGTCCCAACACTGCAGGGGAGGTACTGGTACCGGTACCGGTCCACCTTCAGCCCCGTCAGTGAGGGAGGTTTGTTCTGGTTCTGGTTCCAGTTCTGCTCTCTGTCCCCAGTTCGAGATGCTGACCGGGACGCTGCCGTTCCAGGGCAAGGACCGGAAAGAGACCATGACCATGATCCTCAAGTAAGGAACCTGGACCTGGACCTGGACCTGGACCCGGATCCAGATCCAGATCCAGACCCGGCCTGTAGCGTTTATTACAACACGGATCCTCTGAGAGGAGACGAGGGGGTCCGAACCCGGACCAGGAACCGGGACCGATGTGGGGAGAAAATCCACTCAAAACATTTGTGTGTGCATTATTAAATTAGTGCGTATTATAGAATTAGTGCGTATTAGATTTATGCGTATTAGATTTATGCGTATTATTATTAGATTTGTGCCTAACTTGCTCGAAGTTACGGACAAATCGATAATTAATAATTCAAAAAACCTCCTACACACACAAAACTGTCGATACGCACAAATGGTTTTGAGACTCTTTTCTCCAAGAATATTCCTCCCTACATGGTGCGTTTTAGGACTGGTGGAAAGCTGGGTCAGCCTGAGCCTCATCCAGCGTAATTTCCCTCGATACTTAGTTACTTAGACCTCAACATCCCGGGTTTATAACACCTTTACCTTGTAATATTCTATATTTCCTTATATGGACAGATCTGCATTTATGAGCCTTATAAAAGTGTAATTAGATGTTTTAAAGGTATTGTGACATCATTTTTAACATGCTTTTAACACTATTAAAAGTCTTGGCCAACATCCCTCAAATGTGTCTAAAAGAGTGTAACAAGAAAAACTTCAATCTAGTACTCTATTCCTGGCTTTTTATTACAGTGTTTTTTTGCGCCGTGAAAAACGCTTCCTTTTGCCCCTTTCCTGTCAATCATTGCCCCGCTCCTCCTCCAAACCTCCTCCAACCCAGCCATACGCTCACAGCGGCGTCGGAGAGTTAAGCCGGGAGCGACAGGCGCAGCACGGAAGAGCAGCAGGGAGAACCACAGCAAACAATCATAAAAATAAAGGCATGCAAGCAGCAGTGTCTCCTTATCTTAAGTCCAGTCAGTGGCCGCGGGTCTTCTTAGCAGTTTTCCTCCGGTGATTAGAACAAAAGAGGCTCTAAACAGCTCCGTGTTAAGCCTCATTTATGGTTCCGCGTTAAATCGACGCAGAGCCTACGCCGTAGGGTTCAGCGTATGGTGCGCGTCGCCGCGTAACCCTACGCCGTAGGCTCTGCGTCGGTGTAACGCGGAACCATAAATCAGCCTTTATGGTGCGCTGGAGAGGAGAGGAGGCAGGGAGCTGGGTGGAGGGGGCGGTGATTTAGCGGATCGTTACGTAACGATCCGCCACCAAACCACATGCGCCGTTTTTGCATAGTTATGCGGAAAATCCCAGAAAGCACACAATACACTGAATGTTAAAAGTTTGTTGTTTTTTGGGTGTAATTGATGTCAAGACACCCAACAAAACACAAAAAATCAAGAAAAATGTGTTTTTCATGTCACAATACCTTTAAAGCAACGACTGCTACGTGGTTGAAAAACTGGCGGTCAAATCAGGAGGCAGGAAGACGGTGATGACGACATCACGGTGGTCTGAGGGAGATTTACCTACTTAGGGCAGGAAACTAATGGTACTTTTACACTAGTACCTACTCAGCCCGTCTTGACTCGCCTCACCTTTTCAATACCCAGATCAGAAGTGACGTATTTGATTGTGTATCTAAACGGAGAAGACAACAACACTAAAGATGTAGAACCTGCAGGAGATGATATATGTGCTGCTGGGTCTGTGGCTTGTGTTTGATATCAAGTTAAAAAATGAGAGAGAGAGAAGCTTCAAGCGGCAACGCTTTTTAATTTCTTTTGTTTGTCTCGGCGCTGCTGAAAAGTCCGTTGGTAGCAGCGAGCGTCAAAATGACCCAATTCTTCTATCCTTTTTTCCTCCTGCCATGATCTCTCCTTCCTCTTTTCCTCCTTTTTTACCCTCCTTTACTCCTTTTTCTTCCTACCTCCCTTCCGTCATTCGTTCCTTTATTACCTTCTTTGCTTTTCCTTCCATCTTTCCTTATTTTATCCATTCCTTCCTTCTTCCCTCCCTTCTTTCTTTCCTTTTCTCCATTCCTTCCTCCCTCCCTTCTTTCCTTTTCTCCTTTCTTTCCTTTCTTTCTCCCTTCCTTCCATCTCTTCTCCCTTCTTTCCTCCGTTCCATCTTTTCTCCCTTCCTTACTCCCTTTCCTACTTACTTCCTTCTTTTCTCCTTTCTTCCTTACTTCCTTCTTTCCTTCCTTCCATCTTTTTCTCCCTTCCTTCCTTCTTTTCTCCTTTCTCCCTTCCTTCCATCTTTTTCTCCCTTCCTTACTCCCTTTCCTACTTCCTTCCTTCTTTTCTCCTTTCTTCCTTACTTCCTTCATTCCTTCTTTTCTCCCTTCACCCTCCCTTGACCCAAAGACAGTACCAGGGTTTATTCTCTCCTCAGCCACCAGGTTTATGAACATCTGCACCTCAGAGTTGGATCATGAAACAGACTTCTGCTGGTGGAATAAAATGAACAAGAATCTCAGAGTCAGAGTTGCTCTTTCTCTGATGTCACATCCTGATTAATAAACCCAGATTAAATAAACCCTAATTAAATAAACTCAGATAAAATAAACTTGGATTAAATTAGCCAAAACTAAATGAGCCCAGATTAAATAAACCCAGATAAATAATACGCTTCCGTACTTTTTGAATTAGTAATTATCGTTTTGTTGAAACTAATGACGCACAAATGTTTTGAGTCACTTTCTGTCCGTAAACTGGTGTCAGCGGAGGAGCTGGACCCCTGGAGTCCTGCTGAGACCAACCCTGCCGCCTCCGTCTCCCTCTCAGAACCGGTTCTGGACCGGTCCAGAACGGTCCAGGACCTGACTATCTTCTGTTGCAGGGCCAAGCTGGGGATGCCCCAGTTCCTGAGCCTGGAGGCCCAGAGTCTCCTCCGGAACCTGTTCAAGCGGAACCCGGGAAACAGATTAGGTACAAGGGGGATGGTGGATTTGATCATATGGGGACAGATAATTTGTGCTGATACAAATAATATAATATATTACAAATAATAGCAGTGACCAAAACAGCTGCAGAAATACTGCAGGAATGACATAGCAGCAGTTAAATGCAGCCTTCTGTAAGCTTTAAATATCCACTGGGCTTACATCAAATACATCAAAACACAACAATAAAAAACACTTTTCTGAACTTATCAATATGACTCTGTCCTTCACAGGATAAGTAAAATGGATCACTGCAAAAACTCTAAATCTTAACAAGAATATTTGTCTTATTTCTAGTTAAAATGTCTCATTTTAGTAAAATCTCATTACACGTAAAAGAAGACTCATCACTGGAAAAAACAACAATTTTCACCTGTTTCAAGTAGATTTTCACTTAAAATAAGTAGAAAAGTCTGCCAGCGGAACAAGATTTTTTTGCTTGTAATGCAGGAGCCGGGCCGGACCGGGTGGAGGAGATCAAGAGGCACCAGTTCTTCAGCACCATCGACTGGAACGTGAGTCTGTCCGTCCGTCCGTCTGTCCGGGTCTGACCCGCCAGAACAGAACCGGGCCTGACACCTCCACCCTCCTCCCCCACAGAAACTGCACCGCCGGGAGCTCCACCCGCCCTTCAAACCAGCGCCGGGTCGACCCGACGACACCTTCTACTTCGACCCCGAGTTCACGGCTAAAACTCCCAGAGGTACCAGATCCATCTCCACATCCACCTCCTTCACCTCCACCTTCTTCTCCACCCCCTCCTCCTCCTCCACCTCCTCCACCCCCTGACGGTGTCACCTGTCCCCCCAGACTCCCCGGGCGTTCCCCCCAGTGCCAACGCCCACCAGCTCTTCAGAGGCTTCAGCTTCGTGGCCATAACGGAGGAGGAGACGCAGCCGCTGCCCAACACCATCCTACCGGTACCAGCACCCGCACCCGCACCTGCACCTGCACCTGCACCTGCACCTGCACCTGCACCTGCACCTACACCTGCACCTGCACCTACACCTGAAAACACCTGAAAACACCTGAAAACACCTGAACTTGAACCTGAACCGCGCCTGGTTCAGGTTCTTGTGTGGGACTCCCCCCTTTGGGACCCCAGAGAGACAGTCGACTCTTAGGGTGCGTCCCAATACTCCCCCTCGCCCTCGTTTTGATCCCTCCCCCTAACTTTTGCGCGTTCCCATGAGGGTAGTGGTGTCCCAATTCCTCTTTTCACCAAGGGGGAGGGGGCATAACAAGGGCTAGGGGCTGAGAATAGCCCCTTCAAATCGAGGGTTTGCAGATGCTGACTTGGCGAGCGAGGGGGTATGAAAATTTCCCAGAATGCTTTTGCCGTAGACTCTGCGTCGATTTGACTCACCGACCGAAGGCAAACAGGCAGACTCGTCTCAGAGAAATAGAGAGAAATAATCCTGTGACTCGTCAGATTTGTTTTGGATGTTTCTGATATAATAGTCTTCAGAAACCACAAAGTAATCCAGCTGTTATCTGGGTAATTTACACACTTTCAGATAAAGTTGCCGAAAATCACGCCAGAATAAAGGGATTTATGGTTCCGCGTTACACCAACGCAGAGCCTACGGCGTAAGGTCTGCGTCGATGTACGCGGCGACGCGCGCCGTACGCCGTACCCTACGCCGTAGGCTCTGCGTCGATTTATCGCGGACCCAAACTCCGGAGCCTGCAGACAGAAATCTCTAAATTTCGGAGCAAATTTCTTAACAGGCGTAGCTACAACTGTTAGATTTCATCTATTAAACCAACATCTTCCTAAATGATTTATTTCAGCCAGCGTAATTCTCAACAGAGCTGCGTCCCGGGAAAGAGTTTCTCTCCCGGGGCTGACGGAGCAGCTTGACCCGGCGGACACATCTGTTTTCGGGCTGTGAGCTGAGGCTGCTCCCCGGGGCCGGGGCTCTTCTCATCTCCGAAAACATCGGGTCACATTTCTTAACAGGCGTTATTTGGATAAACTGAGCCCAAGTTGCGGATCTTAAGGTTACCTTTATGCCTGAAAAAATATTAAAACTTAATAAAGTGCCATATTAACAGCGCTACAGCTGAAATTAAAACAGCTTTTTACTCTCAGCTTCCTGATCAGGTTAGGGATGAAAACGAGGGGTAGGGGGAGAAATGGGACAGGCACCTGGGCCAAGTGCCCTAGATCTCAAGTGCCCTAAAATCTCCCCCTTCTTTTTTAGGGGTTAGGGAAGAAAAGAAGTGCGAGTGAAGAAAAGTAGGGGGAGAATTGAGATTGGGCCTTAGACTTTAAATTAGCGCTGATAGAAAGTGTTTCAGAGAGGAATCAGTTTTCAGTTTGACGTGTAACCTCTCAATCAATCGGTCGATCGATTGGTTGGTTGGTGGTCCGTCAGCAGCGATGACGTGTAACCTCTTGATCGATCGATTGGTCAATCAATGGATCGGTCCGTCAGCAGCGTTTCTCGTGTCATGTCTCCTGCAGCAACTCTCCCGGAGCATCGATCAATCGGTCGGTCGGAGCTCCGTCAGCAGCGATGTCGTGTAACCTCTTGATTATCGGTCGGTTGGTTGATTGATCGATAGATCGGTTGACCACCAGCGTTTCACGTGTTGTCTCCTGCAGTAACTCTCCAGGAGCACGACCGATAGGTCGATTGATCGGTCGGTCGGTGCTCCGTCAGCAGTGATGACGTGTAACCTCTCGATGGATCGATCGGTCGGTTGATTGATCGATCGATCGGTCGGTCAGCAGCGTTTCTCGTGTCGTGTCTCCTGCAGCAAATCTCCCGGAGCAGCGCCCAGTTCTCAGACGTCTATGAGACCAAAGAGGACATCGGCAAAGGTTCCTACTCCGTCTGCAAGCGCTGCGTCCACAAGGCCACCGGCATGGAGCACGCCGTCAAGGTAACGCCCCGCCCCCGGGCCTCAGGCCCCGCCCCCTCTAGACGGGCGGAGCAGAGCAGACTGTAAATGTTGTTTCCTGCAGATCATCAACAAGGCCAAGAAGGACCCGGCGGAGGAGGTGGACATCCTGCTGAGATACGGACAACACCCCAACATCATCACCCTCAAGGAGGTGGGTCGCCCTCCGTACCGCGGCTAACGCTGCCGCGGGGACGGTTCCCGGCTACGAAACGGTTCCCGGCCATAGAGATATATACGTATCCGCCCCAACGTCGCCGCCATATTGGATGTTCAAGACTGTGCTGTAAACTAATACAAGTAAATAGACTTATTTTCATAAGGCGCCTTTCTACAAAGAAATGTACGTTTTACGTCTCATTTATTCACTCACACACGCACTAATATACTTGGGAAACAGTTAGGCACCAAATATAATATATTTAATTTTCTCAGATGGCAAAAATAAGAACTTTATTGATCCCACATAGGAGTAATTCGTGTTATATCAGCTATAGAGAACAAGGTAGTGCCGAAAAACAATATATATATCCCCCTCACAAAAATAAGAAAAATAGAGAAACATATTTTTCTCATTAAAAAAACATATTTTTCATTTTTCAAATAACAAAATAACATATTTGCACCATTTCTCAGACAAGAAAATGACTGAAAAAATCAGAAAAATTGTTCAAATATGTTATTTTGTTACTTGAAAAAAATTTAATATGTTAATGTAAAATATGCTTTGTTGATGAGAAAATATGTTTTTCTATTTTTCTTATTTTTGTGAGGGGGGATATATTATATTTGGTGCCTAACTGTTCCCAAGTATATTAGTGCGTGTGTGAATGAATAAATGAGACGTAAAACGTAAATTTCTTTGTAGAAAGGCGCTTTATGAAAATAAGTCAATTTTCTTGTATTAGTTTACAGCGCAGTCTTGCCACATTCAATATGGCGGCGGCGTCGACGTACGGCTCAGCACTCGATGGGGCGGATACGTATATATGTCTATGTTCCCGGCTAGGAAACGGTTCTCGGTTAGCAAAGGGTCATTGGTTATTAAAGAGTCCCTGATACAAAATTGTTCCCAGTTAGAAAAGGGTTGTCGGTTAGAAAACGGTTCCTGGTTACAAACCTGTGACTCAGCGCTGCTCCGACTCTGGCGTTGGTCCAGGCAGCAGCCATGAGTCACGTGGTGATTAATATTGATGTAGCGGGAGTCTGATCCCTCGCTGAGGGTTCGACAGCACGATTCCGGAGGCGTGTGTTTGACGGCGTGTGTTTGACGGCGTGTGTTTGCCGGCGTGTGTTTGACGGCGTGTGTTTGACGGCGTGTGTTTGACGGCGTGTGTTTGACGGCGTGTGTTTGACGGCGTGTGTTTGACGGCGTGTGTTTGACGGCGTGTGTTTGACGGCGTGTGTTTGACGGCGTGTGTTTGACGGCGTGTGTTTGACGGCGTGTGTTTGACGGCGTGTGTTTGACGGCGTGTGTTTGACGGCGTGTGTTTGACGGCGTGTGTTTGACGGCGTGTGTTTGACGGCGTGTGTTTGCCGGCGTGTGTTTGACGGCGTGTGTTTGACGGTGTGTGTTTGACGGCGTGTGTTTGCCGGCGTGTGTTTGACGGCGTGTGTTTGACGGCGTGTGTTTGACGGCGTGTGTTTGACGGCGTGTGTTTGCCGGCGTGTGTTTGACGGCGTGTGTTTGACGGCGTGATGCGTGACCCAGGAACTGACGGTTGTGCTATCGGCAGGTGTACGAGGACGGGCGCTCGCTGTTCCTGGTGACGGAGCTGATGAAGGGCGGAGAGCTGCTGGACAAGATCCTGCGGCAGAAGTTCTTCTCCGAGAGAGAAGCCAGCGCCGTTCTGTTCACCATCACCAGGACCCTGGAGTACCTGCACGTGCAGGGGGTGAGAGGGGGGGACCTGGGGGGGAGACCCTGGAGGACCTGGGGGGGAACACCCGTCTGCAGGTGGAACCTCCACAATAAAAGAGGTGGAACCTGCAGGTGGAACCCTTCAAAATAAAAGAGGAGGAACCTGCAGGTGGAACCCTTCAAAATAAAAAAGGAGTCACTTTGACGGCACAAAGGTTCCAGGTTCCACCTGCAGACAAATTTTTAGGATTAAAAAGATGATAAATATATAGAGTTTTATGCTCAGGTTCCAGATTGAAATAAACTCAGACTAAATAAATCCAGATTAAATAAACCCAGACTAAATAAACCCATATTAAATTAGCCCAGATTAAATAATCTCAGATTAAATAAACCCAGATTTAATGATCCCAGATTAAATAAACCCATATGAAATAAATCCAGATTAATTAAACCTTGATTAAATAAATTTAGATCAAATTAGCCAAAACTAAATGATTCCAGATTAAATAATTCCAGATTAAATACACCCATATTAAATTAGCCCAGATTAAGTAATCTCAGATTAAATAAACCCAGATTAATAAATCCGGACTAAGTGACCGGACTAACCGGACCTGGTCTACCCGAACTAACCGGACCCGGACCACCCAGACTACCCGGACTAACCGGACCTGTCCCCAGGTGGTGCACCGGGACCTGAAGCCCAGCAACATCCTGTACGTGGACGAGAGCGGGAACGCCGAGTCCATCCGGATCTGCGACTTCGGCTTCGCCAAGCAGCTGCGGGCCGAGAACGGGCTGCTGATGACGCCGTGCTACACCGCCACCTTCGTGGCCCCCGAGGTAGGAACCGGGTCAGAACCGGGTCAGGACCGGGCCAGAACCGGGCCAGAACCGGGGTCAGAACCGGGTCAGGACCGGGTCAGAACCGGGCCAGAACCGGGTCAGAACCTGTCCAGAACTGGGCCAGAACCGGGCCTCGGACCCGCTGCTGAGCTAACGTGGGTCTGTGTCCCTGCAGGTGCTGAAGAAGCAGGGCTACGATGCTGCCTGTGACATCTGGAGTCTGGGAGTTCTGCTGTACACCATGCTGACCGGGTCGGTACCACCTCTCACATCTACTGGTTCTGGTGGATCTTGGGTCCAGATCCAGATCTAGATTCAGATCTAGATCTAGATCTGACGTGATCTAGATCTAGATTCAGATCCATATCCAGATCTAGATCTAGATCTGACGTGATCTAGATTCAGATCTAGATCCATATCCAGATCTAGATCTAGATCTGACGTGATCTAGATCTAGATTAAGATCTAGATCTAGATCCAGGTCTAGATCTAGATCTAGATCTGACGTGATCTAGATCTAGATTAAGATCTAGATCTAGATCCAGGTCTAGATCTAGATCTAGATCTGACGTGATCTAGATTCAGATCCAGATCTAGATCTAGATCTTACGTGATCTAGATCTAGATTCAGATCCAGATCTAGATCCAGGTCCAGATCTAGATTCAGATCCATATCCAGATCTAGATCTAGATTCAGATCTAGATTCAGATCTAGATTCAGATCTAGATTCAGATCTAAATCTAGATCTAGATCCAGGTCCAAATCCAGATCTAGATCTAGGTCCAGATCTAGATCTAGATCTGACGTGATCTAGATCTAGATTCAGATCCAGGTCCAGATCTAGATTCAGATCCATATCCAGATCTAGATCTAGATTTAGATCCAGATCTAGATCTAGATTCAGATCTAGATTCAGATCTTGATCTGACGTGATCTAGATCTAGATCCAGGTCCAGATCTAGATCTAGATCTGACGTGATCTAGATCTAGATTCAGATCTAGATCCAGGTCTAGATCTAGATCTAGATCTGACGTGATCTAGATTCAGATCCAGATCTAGATCTAGATCCAGGTCCAGGACCAGGTTCAGGTCCAGGTCCATGACCCGGTCTCTGTGCTTGTGTCCCGGCAGCGTGACCCCGTTCTCCAACGGCCAGGAGGACGACACCCCGGAGAAGATCCTGTCCCGGATCGGCAGCGGCCAGTTCTCCCTCAGCGGCGGCTACTGGGACTCGGTGTCCCTGGAGGCCAAGGTCCGGACCACACTCAGAACCAGTACCAGGGGTCCAGAACCCCGCGGGTCCAGAACCCCGTGGTCCCGTCCAGCAGCCTGACCTCTGTCTCTCCCCAGGACCTGGTCTCCAAGATGCTGCACGTGGACCCCAGCCAGCGACTGACGGCCAGCCAGGTGCTGCGGCACCCGTGGGTGACGCACCGGGACCAGCTGCCGCGCTACACGCTGAACCGGCACGACGCGCCGCACCTCGTCAAGGTGCTGCACCCCACCTGTCTGTCTGCACCTCCGTCTGTCTGTCTGTCCACACCTCCAATTCAATTACATTTTATTTATATAGCATCTAATACAACAAAAGTTGTCTCTAGACGCTTTACAGAGACCCATACCCAGAACATAAACCCCCGAGCAGTTATTACATAATCAATGGCAGATAAAAACTCCCCTAGTGGGAGAAAAACCTTAAGCCAAACAGTGGCAAGGAAAACTCCCCTTTAGGAGGGAAGAAACCTTGAGCAGGACCAGGCTCATAAGGGGGGACCCTCCTGCCGAGGGCCAGACTGGGGGTCAGGGACGGCAACAGCACAGCAAGCAGGTGGAAGCAGCAACGGGATGACCAGGGGTGGGGACCGCAGGCCAGCACACAGCTCCCGAAGCTCCGGCCCAATCAGCAAGCCCCAGGTTGGGGTGCAGGGTCGGGGAAAGGTTGAGAAGGGGCAGGGCCAGGGAGAGAAGTCTTGACGGACAAACGTCTCCCCCGCCCAAAAGGGGCCATTACCCTGCCCCTCTCACTCCCACCCTGCAGGTTCCGGTGTTGTGCATTCAGAGATGCTCCGGCAGAGGATGCTGCACCATGTACAAAAGAGAAAAAACAGGAGAAAAAGGGGGGGCCAGCACAAGAAACTACAGGAGTGACTATAACACACTAGAGTTTACACTACCTAGAGATTTACCAACACCAGCTAGAGGTTTACTAAACACTAACTATAGGCTTTACTAAACAGAAAGGTTTTAAGTTTAGTTTTAAAAGTGGAGGTGGTGTCAGCCTCCTTAACCCAGATTGGAAGTTGGTTCCATAGTCGTGGTGCCTGATAGCAGAACGCCCGCCCTCCAAATCTACATTTGGATACTCTAGGAACTACGAGTAAACCTGCACTCCGAGAACGGAGAGCTCTGCCAGGAACATAAGGCACTATCAGGGCTTGCAAATAATGCGGAGCTGAGCTGTTTTGGGCTTTATACGCAAGTAATAAAATTTTAGATTGGATTCTGAATTTTACGGGTAGCCAATGGAGCGACGCTAATACTGGAGAGACGTGGTCTCTCCTGCTGATTCCTGTCAGTACTCGTGCTGCTGCATTCTGGATCAGCTGGAGCCTATTCAGCAAATTACTTGGACATCCTGCTAATAACACATTACAGTAATCCAGTCTAGAAGATACAAACGCATGAACTAGTTTTTCTGCATCACTCTGCGTCACTCACACCTCCACCTGTCTGTCCACACCTCTGTCTGTCTGTCTGTCTGTCTGTCCACCCATCCATCCCTCCATCCATCCATCCATCGTCCGTCCATCCGTCCGTCAAAGGTCAGGTGTTGGGATACAGACCCCCCTCCTGACCTCCTCCAGGACTCCATCCTGATCTCTCCGTTTCTAACTTCCCCCCGCAGGGCGCCATGGCGGCCACCTACTCGGCCCTGAGCAGGAAGGTTTCCCCGGTGCTGGAGCCGGTGGGCTCCTCCACCCTGGCCCAGCGCAGGGGGCTGAAGAAGATCGCCTCCACCGCTCTGTGACCCACACCCGCCTCCACCGCCCTGTGACCCCCGTCACCTCCACCTGCCTCCACCGCCCTGTTACCCCCCCTCCCCCCGTCACCTCTGACCTCCATCTGCCACTGCCGGACCCCCACCCCCCCGCCGGTCCGGTGGGACAGACTACTGATGGACTTGGCACCTGCTAACGCCAAATAGGAGCACAAAGACCCCCCCATCCGCCCCCCATCCGCCCCGTACTGCACCTTAACGGGCTCTTGTGATTGGATCTCAGCTTCGGCATCGCAGATCCGCAGCTGCACTGAGACGCAAATAAAGAAATCTGTGGACTTCCCCGCGCCGCCGAGTCCTCCGGCAGCGGTTTTGCTTCGGACAATCAGCCGCGCCTCGCAGATCCAGAGGCCGAGCACCCGTCAGGAACACAAAAGTACTGTATTTATTTACTTCAAGCGGGAAGATTATAGGCAGAATGCATTTTAAAGAGCTAGGCCCGCCGTTGCGCCGGCTCTGCGTAGCGTTTCAACCTCAAGTAGCCTCCGAGACGCCGCCGTCTGCAGGGACACAGAAGATGACCCCAAACATCACTTAGTTTTTGTGGGTAAACAGAGGTTTCTAGTATTTTAAGATTCAGGAGAAAAACACAAGCAAAGAACAAAGAACATAAGCTGTTGAGCTGAGATGCAACATCAGAACATCAGAACTGGGATTCGCCGAAACCCTGAAAATACAACTTATCCTGCCTTTTCATTTCCGTGCAGAAAGCTGAGCGGCACTCTTCTGCCCCCTGGTGGCCACCGAAGGGTCGCGCGCCTCGGATTGTGAAACACACTCTGGACACTTTTTGTTTTCTAATTTAATGTTTTTTAAGTGGGACCACTGTCGGTGTTACTCTGGACCGCCTGCGCTCAGATTTAACGCCTTTTATTTGACTTGTGATGAACCAGATTGATGCAAAAGAGGAAAAAAAAAAGGTCTAAATCTGAGGCGCTGCGGCATGCTGGGAGCTTGGAGACGAGCTCCAAACATTTGGCTTCGCCAGGAGATTAATGTGACATTTTAGCAATTATGTTTTAATGAAAAATGTATATTATCACCATATTTTACCTTAAAAACGTCCTTTAAAATTTTTTTGAAGCACTTCAATTAGATTACATTTCTTGAAATTGGGCATCTTTAAAAAATAACACCTGTGACTTTGAAACGGCATTATGAATGACTTTATAAAGTAGCTTTTTCTGTGTATGTATGTTTTTCATCACCAAAACTTGTCCTGATAAATCAGTATATTCTTCTTTTTAAAGTTGGAAAATTCAAAAGAAAAATAATTCAGGTTTAAATTTTCTCTTAAGCTTTTCAAATATTTTTAAAGCCACTCTATGTAAGATAGCTCACTAGAAAGTCAGTGTAGACGCAACAATGTGTAGCGGTACTACTACATAGGGTGGCTTTAAAATTGCAGGACAGAAAATGGCAACTTGCTTAGATACGGCTTAATGATTAAATTCTTGTCAAGTTATGATCCAAACAAGCGCTGGTTCTGTTTCTGTCACCGCAGCTCTGAGACTATCAAAGAAATTCAGTAAAAGCTTTGGAAAACTAAAAAAGGTGCTTTCCTGGATCACCAACGGGAACTTCCCCTTCAGCCGATGTGTTTTTACAAAGATGAGACTCTGAGCTAAAGGGACACCTCGCTGGTCCGGTAGCGGCTGGAACTGGAGGACACTAAGCAAACGGGGGATGTTGTAAGGATGAAAAAAAGGGATAGGGGGCAGGGATTTGAGATTCCCGCTTCCATAAAGCATCACCTGATCTGGGAACAGCGTTGGACCTCCTGTGTGTGCCGACTGACGTCTCTGTACTCGCAGGACTGTAAACTCAGGGTTCACCAATAAACGAGATGCATCTTTAACATCCAGGAGGAGGGAGCGTCTGCAGGGAGTGTTCCTAGGGAGCGTTCAAAGGGATTGTTCCTAGGCAGCGTTCGAAGGGATTGTTCCTAGGGAGCGTTCGTAGGGAGAGTTCGCAAGGATCGTTTGCAAGGATCGTTCCTAGGGAGTGTTTCTAGGGAACGTTCCTAGGGAGAGTTCCTTAGGAGCGTTGCTAGGGAGAGTTCCTAGTGAGAGTTCCTAGGGAGCGTTCCTTGGGAGAGTTCCTAGTAAGAGTTCCTAGGGAGCGTTCCTTGGGATCGTTCCTAGAGAGTGTTTCTAGGGAACGTTCCTAGGGAGAGTTCCTTGGGAGCGTTCCGAGGGATTGTTCCTAGGGAGCGTTCGAAGGGATTGTTCCTAGGGAGCATTCCTTGGGAACGTTTGAAGGGATTGTTCCTAGGGAGCGTTCCTTGGGAACGTTTGAGGGGATTGTTCCTAGGGAGCGTTCCTTGGGAACGTTTGAAGGGATTGTTCCTAGGGAGAGTTCGAAGGGATTGTTCCTAGGGAGTGTTCGCAGGGATCGTTCCTAGGGAGCGTTTGCAGGGAGAGTTCGCAAGGATCGTTCCTAGGGAGAGTTCCTTGGGATTGTTCCTTGGGAGCGTTCCTAGGGAGCGTTCCTTGGGAGCGTTCCTTGGGAGCGTTCCTTGGGATTGTTTCTAGGGATTGTTCGTAGGGAGCGTTCGCAGGGAGAGTTCACAAGGATTGTTCCTAGGGAGCGTTCCTTGGGAGCGTTCCTTGGGATTGTTCCTAAGGATCGTTCCTAGGGATCGTTCCTAGGGAGAGTTCCTTGTAAATTAATGATTGAGCTTCTAAATAATTTTAGCTCAATATTACAACCTCAAGGCTAGAAAACAATCAGAATCTTTAAAAACCAAAAACATGACTTAAATAAAAGCACTTTGGGTAAACGCTCAGCATGAGTCTGGAACTGAGCCATCGTGGCCACTAGGGGGCGCTGCAGACCTCTGAGCCCCTGTGGAGGTTCTTCTGCTCCAGTAAATGTCACCGGTACCTGCACCGGAAGAGTCAAGAACCGGGTCCACTTTTGAAAAGTGACGAGGCAAAAACAGGAAATTTTAACTAAATAAATAAAACTTTAGAGAAAAGGAACAAAAGACCAGCTGATCGGGCAGCGCCGCAGTACCAGCTCTGGCCACACGGGGGCTTACAACTGTACTGTACACGGTTGACATTTTATTTTACAGTTTCAGCTTTTAATTTGAAATTGTCCTTCATCTGACCACCTTGATTCAGCGAGTGGCTGAAAGTGACTTTTCTCCAAATGTTTTTTTACTTTCCACCAGAGACGTTTTTAAAGACTCCTCTGTTCTCCGGGGCCGTGAGCTCCTCCGTAACTTCCTGCCTGCGCTCATCTGAAAGTCGTCTTCAAGGGGTTTTATGAGGAATAAGAGTGTTACAGTGTCGACCTCTGTCTTCGTCTCGCTCCTCTTCCTCGTCAGACATCTCCAGCCCTGCTGCTACAACCGGCTCTCTGTTTTTGTACCTGCAGCCAGAGTTGGACTTTCTATAAAAATGAATAAATAAAAAAACAATAATCGTCCTGAAAGTGAGTGACTGTTATTGATCTTAGGGAAGATGAGGATTTCCTCCGGTGGTTTCTGAGCGGCTACCGAGCAGCGTTTCAGTTCACGACAGACGCTGTGACATCACAGCTTCATCAAACTGACCTGGGACACACCCACCTGTCAATCACGATTGTGACCTACTCAGATCATCGACATTCAGTTCAGTTCATATTTATTTTCGAGCAATACAACATAACATAACTGACCTGCGAGCAACAAAAAATTAAACAAATACCTTTAACAGTAGGTGTACAGGTTCAAAATACAAATGAATTCGTTAACACTCGAAAAGGGAGTGGGAAGAAGAAAATGTATTTAATCCCACCGCTGTTTCTCATCAACAACTTGACAGGTTTTTTTAAGGCTTCCTCCTGTCTCAACATTTAAACTAAAACAATGAACAAAAGACCTATATCAAATTATAATAAAAATGATTCTACAGTTCACCTCACCTAAATGTACACACATTGTGGCCATGAAACGCAGATGCATTTCACAACCACAATGCGTGAAAATCCAGGAACAATGTATATTGTCAACACGGGTGACAGTTAACCGTACATACATACATACATATGGTACATACATACATACATACATACATACATACATACATACATACATACATACATACATACATATATACATATGGTACATACATACATACATACATACATACATACATACATACATACATACATACATACATACATACATATATACATATGGTACATACATACATACATACATACATACATACATACATACATACATACATATGGTACATACATACATACATACATACATATAGTACATACATACACGTCAGTGATGGTCAGAACAACGGTACCAGAAGGTAATGGACAATACATACTTACTAAATGAGGAACAATTACACATCAACATTTACATTGACATTCTTCCGTGATGGAAGT
This sequence comes from Cololabis saira, assembly GCF_033807715.1. Classification (NCBI taxonomy): domain Eukaryota; kingdom Metazoa; phylum Chordata; class Actinopteri; order Beloniformes; family Belonidae; genus Cololabis; species Cololabis saira. The sequence continues at coordinate 32,803,359 of NC_084608.1, forward strand.
CCAACGTGTGATTTATGAGGAAGGACGGAGACAAACGTCACTTTTTGGGTCTCCACGGCAGAGGTGTCAAAAGTATTCACATTCATTACTCAGGTAGAAGTATAGATACTAGAGTTTAAAAATACTCCTGTAGAAGTTGAAGTATCAACTCAAGTTTTTTACTCAAGTAAAAGTATAAAAGTACTGGTTTCAAAACTACTTAAACTATAAAAGTAAAAGTAATGTAAGGGGGAAAAAAGCCATTAAGGACAAAAGCCATTGAAAATGAATGTATCTTAGTATAATGCAAATATATTAAAGAAGCATATATGTGTACTATTGAGCATTAACATGTGTTTCAGAGAGCAGACGCGTACAAACCAATAGAGTGTCGGAATGGTATTATGTTTATACTTCTCATCCAACCACAACCAAATTCACTCTATCCGGATGGAGCAATTTAACTGGATAGTTTTTTTTAAAGGCCGAAATGAAATAGAGTAACGTTTTTAAAGTGTAAGGAGTAAAAAGTACAGATAATTGTGTGAAAATGTAAGGAGTAAAAGTAAAAGGTCGTCTGAAAAATAATTACTCCAGTGAAGTATAGATAACCAACATTTCTACTTAAGTAAGGTAACAAAGTATTTGTACTTTGTTACTTGCTCCACGGCAACAGACTCCAGAGTTACCGTGGTTTCTGGTGAGAGTGCAGCCAGACGGATGGTGGTGCGGAGGACGGAGAGGACGGAGAGGACGGAGAGGATGGAGAGGACGGAGAGGACGGAGAGGATGGAGAGGAAGGAGAGGACGGAGAGGATGGAGAGGACGGAGAGGACGGAGAGGACGGAGTGGTGGAAGCTGAAAAAGGAAGAGTGTTGTGGGTTTCAGGGAGCAGTTGAGACAAGTTCTGGGGGTCCGGCGGTGTTTCTGTATACACATTTTCTATTCACTACTCTTAACGGAAAACGTGATGGATGGATGGATGGATCGATCGATCGGGGGGAACCCACACGTGGAGGAAAGTACTTTGATTGGTGGCTCAAGTTTGAGGAAAAATAACCTTATTGATTGAAAGTTTCGATCAAATAAAGTCTTCTCGTCTAGGCCAACGGCGCCCCCTGGAGGCCTGGATGAACACGACGACGTTTTCTCTCTTATAGTTAGAGAAACAACAGGCAGAAAACAGGTGAATCGTTCAGTTGCAGCTACAAGCACCAAAATTGGCACACATACTCCTTAGGGGTTGCTCTTTTGATAAAACCATTGTCCAAAAAAAAAAAAACACACAAAACCTCTAACAATACTAAAGTATACACTGCCATCCATTTTACCAGTGTCAAATATAACAAAAAAAACTCAAATTTTGCAGAATATTAGGATTCTGGGACTGATATATGGTACACGGAAGTGAAAGTGTAAGTCCATGGGTCCAACCCGAAAAAACCCGAAACACACCCGAAAATAAACCAGAAAAAACCCGAAACACACCCGAAAATAAACCCGAAAAAACCTGAAACACACCCGAAAATAAACCCGAAAAAACCTGAAACACACCTGAAAATAAACCAGAAAAAACCCGAAACACACCCGAAAATAAACCCAGAAAAAACCAGAAACACATCCGAAAATAAACCCGAAAATAAACCAGAAAAAACCCGAAACACACCCGAAAATAAACCCAGAAAAAACCAGAAACACATCCGAAAATAAACCCGGAATTAAACCCGAAAAAACCCGAAACACACCCGAAAATAAACCCCGAAAAAACCCGAAACACATCCGAAAATAAACCCGAAAAAAACCCGAAACACACCCGAAAATAAACCCGAAAAAAACCCGAAACACACCCGAAAATAAACCCGAAAAAAACCGAAAATAAACCTGAAAAAACCCAAAACAAACCCGAAAAAACTCAAAAAAAAACCAACCAATTTTTTTTTTGGCACAATGGTTTTATCAAAAGAGCAACCCCTAAGGAGAATGTGTGACAATTTTGCTGCTTGTAGCCGCAACTGAACGATTATTCCTGTTATTTCTCTAACTATTATGGAAACATTTGTATTAATTTATAAAATAAACAAAAAGTTCAGTTTTCCTGAAATTATCATATAATCTTCTAAATTTATATCATTATTCAGTAATATACCAGGTTTTGTTTCTCGTTCAGAGAAAACGTGTATTAAGTTCACTTGAGAAATAATTATTTTGATTACTTTTTTCACACTTTCAACATAGTTTGTTAAAATTATTTAGTTTATTTTATTTCCTTTTAGAAACAACTTGTCGAGGCTTGTGATTCGTGCTCAGACGACACGGTCGGAGACAAGAAAAGCAGCCTGAGTTGGTTCTGGAGGTTCTGAGTTGGTTCTGGAGGGTCCTGAGTTGGTTCTGAGTTGGTTCTGGAGGTTCTGAGTTGGTTCTGGAGGTTCTGGAGGTTCTGAGTTGGTTCTGGAGGTTCTGGAGGTTCTGGGTTGGTTCTGGAGGTTCTGAGTTGGTTCTGGAGGTTCTGAGTTGGTTCTGGAGGTTCTGAGTTGGTTCTGGAGGTTCTGGAGGTTCTGGAGGTTCTGAGTTGGTTCTGAGTTGGTTCTGAGTTGGTTCTGGAGGTTCTGAGTTGGTTCTGAGTTGGTTCTGGAGGTTCTGAGTTGGTTCTGGAGGTTCTGAGTTGGTTCTGAGTTGGTTCTGGAGGTTCTGAGTTGGTTCTGGAGGTTCTGAGTTGGTTCTGGAGGTTCTGAGTTGGTTCTGGAGGTTCTGAGTTGGTTCTGGAGGTTCTGAGTTGGTTCTGAGTTGGTTCTGGAGGTTCTGAGTTGGTTCTGGAGGGTCCTGAGTTGGTTCTGGAGGTTCTGGAGGTTCTGGAGGTTCTGAGTCGGTTCTGGAGGTTCTGGAGGTTCTGAGTCGGTTCTGGAGGTTCTGAGTTGGTTCTGGAGGTTCTGAGTTGGTTCTGGAGGTTCTGAGTTGGTTCTGGAGGTTCTGAGTTGGTTCTGGAGGTTCTGGAGGTTCTCAGTTGGTTCTGGAGGTTCTGGAGGTTCTGAGTTGGTTCTGAGTTGGTTCTGGAGGTTCTGAGTTGGTTCTGGAGGTTCTGGAGGTTCTGGAGGTTCTGGAGGTTCTGAGTTGGTTCTGAGTTGGTTCTGGAGGTTCTGGAGGTTCTGGAGGTTCTGGAGGTTCTGGAGGTTCTGGAGGTTCTGAGTCGGTTCTGGAGGTTCTGAGTTGGTTCTGGAGGTTCTGGAGGGTTCTGAGTTGGTTCTGGAGGTTCTGGAGGGTTCTGAGTTGGTTCTGGAGGTTCTGAGTTGGTTCTGGAGGTTCTGGAGGTTCTGGAGGTTCTGAGTTGGTTCTGAGTTGGTTCTGAGTCGGTTCTGGAGGTTCTGAGTTGGTTCTGAGTTGGTTCTGGAGGTTCTGGAGGTTCTGAGTTGGTTCTGGAGGTTCTGGAGGTTCTGAGTTGGTTCTGGAGGTTCTGAGTTGGTTCTGGAGGTTCTGAGTTGGTTCTGGAGGTTCTGAGTTGGTTCTGGAGGTTCTGGAGGTTCTCAGTTGGTTCTGGAGGTTCTGGAGGTTCTGAGTTGGTTCTGAGTTGGTTCTGGAGGTTCTGAGTTGGTTCTGGAGGTTCTGGAGGTTCTGAGTTGGTTCTGGAGGTTCTGGAGGTTCTGGAGGTTCTGGAGGTTCTGAGTTGGTTCTGAGTTGGTTCTGGAGGTTCTGGAGGTTCTGGAGGTTCTGGAGGTTCTGAGTTGGTTCTGGAGGTTCTGGAGGTTCTGGAGGTTCTGAGTTGGTTCTGGAGGTTCTGGAGGTTCTGAGTTGGTTCTGAGTTGGTTCTGGAGGTTCTGGAGGTTCTGGAGGTTCTGGAGGTTCTGGAGGTTCTGGAGGTTCTGAGTTGGTTCTGAGTTGGTTCTGGAGGTTCTGGAGGTTCTGGAGGTTCTGGAGGTTCTGGAGGTTCTGGAGGTTCTGAGTTGGTTCTGGAGGTTCTGGAGGTTCTGGAGGTTCTGGAGGTTCTGAGTTGGTTCTGGAGGTTCTGGAGGTTCTGGAGGTTCTGAGTTGGTTCTGAGTTGGTTCTGAGTCGGTTCTGGAGGTTCTGAGTTGGTTCTGAGTTGGTTCTGGAGGTTCTGGAGGTTCTGAGTTGGTTCTGGAGGTTCTGGAGGTTCTGAGTCGGTTCTGGAGGTTCTGGAGGTTCTGAGTTGGTTCTGGAGGTTCTGGAGGTTCTGAGTCGGTTCTGGAGGTTCTGGAGGTTCTGAGTTGGTTCTGGAGGTTCTGGAGGTTCTGGAGGTTCTGAGTTGGTTCTGAGTTGGTTCTGAGTCGGTTCTGGAGGTTCTGAGTTGGTTCTGAGTTGGTTCTGAGTCGGTTCTGGAGGTTCTGAGTTGGTTCTGAGTTGGTTCTGGAGGTTCTGGAGGTTCTGGAGGTTCTGGAGGTTCTGGAGGTTCTGGAGGTTCTGAGTCGGTTCTGGAGGTTCTGGAGGTTCTGGAGGTTCTGGAGGTTCTGAGTCGGTTCTGGAGGTTCTGAGTTGGTTCTGGAGGTTCTGAGTTGGTTCTGGAGGTTCTGAGTTGGTTCTGGAGGTTCTGAGTTGGTTCTGAGTTGGTTCTGGAGGTTCTGAGTTGGTTCTGGAGGTTCTGAGTTGGTTCTGGAGGTTCTGAGTTGGTTCTGGAGGTTCTGGAGGTTCTGGAGGTTCTGAGTCGGTTCTGGAGGTTCTGGAGGTTCTGGAGGTTCTGGAGGTTCTGGAGGTTCTGAGTTGGTTCTGAGTTGGTTCTGGAGGTTCTGGAGGTTCTGAGTCGGTTCTGGAGGTTCTGGAGGTTCTGGAGGTTCTGGAGGTTCTAAGTTGGTTCTGGAGGTTCTGAGTCGGTTCTGGAGGTTCTGGGTTGGTTCTGGAGGTTCTGAGTCGGTTCTGGAGGTTCTGAGTTGGTTCTGGAGGTTCTGAGTTGGTTCTGGAGGTTCTGAGTTGGTTCTGGAGGTTCTGAGTTGGTTCTGGAGGTTCTGAGTTGGTTCTGGAGGTTCTGAGTTGGTTCTGGAGGTTCTGAGTTGGTTCTGAGTTGGTTCTGGAGGTTCTGAGTTGGTTCTGGAGGTTCTGAGTTGGTTCTGGAGGTTCTGAGTTGGTTCTGGAGGTTCTGGAGGTTCTGGAGGTTCTGGAGGTTCTGAGTCGGTTCTGGAGGTTCTGGAGGTTCTGGAGGTTCTGGAGGTTCTGAGTCGGTTCTGGAGGTTCTGGGTTGGTTCTGGAGGTTCTGAGTCGGTTCTGGAGGTTCTGAGTTGGTTCTGGAGGTTCTGAGTTGGTTCTGGAGGTTCTGGAGGTTCTGAGTTGGTTCTGGAGGTTCTGAGTTGGTTCTGGAGGTTCTGAGTTGGTTCTGGAGGTTCTGGAGGTTCTGGAGGTTCTGAGTTGGTTCTGAGTTGGTTCTGAGTTGGTTCTGGAGGTTCTGAGTTGGTTCTGGAGGTTCTGAGTTGGTTCTGAGTTGGTTCTGGAGGTTCTGAGTTGGTTCTGGAGGTTCTGAGTTGGTTCTGGAGGTTCTGAGTTGGTTCTGGAGGTTCTGGAGGTTCTGAGTCGGTTCTGGAGGTTCTGAGTTGGTTCTGGAGGTTCTGGAGGTTCTGAGTCGGTTCTGGAGGTTCTGGAGGTTCTGAGTCGGTTCTGGAGGTTCTGAGTTGGTTCTGGAGGTTCTGGAGGTTCTGAGTTGGTTCTGGAGGTTCTGAGTTGGTTCTGGAGGTTCTGGAGGTTCTGAGTTGGTTCTGGAGGTTCTGAGTTGGTTCTGGAGGTTCTGGAGGTTCTGAGTCGGTTCTGGAGGTTCTGGAGGTTCTGAGTCGGTTCTGGAGGTTCTGAGTTGGTTCTGGAGGTTCTGAGTTGGTTCTGGAGGTTCTGAGTTGGTTCTGGAGGTTCTGGAGGTTCTGAGTTGGTTCTGGAGGTTCTGAGTTGGTTCTGAGTTGGTTCTGGAGGTTCTGGAGGTTCTGGAGGTTCTGGAGGTTCTGGAGGTTCTGGAGGTTCTGGAGGTTCTGAGTTGGTTCTGGAGGTTCTGAGTTGGTTCTGGAGGTTCTGAGTTGGTTCTGAGTTGGTTCTGGAGGTTCTGGAGGTTCTGGAGGTTCTGGAGGTTCTGGAGGTTCTGGAGGTTCTGGAGGTTCTGAGTTGGTTCTGGAGGGTTCTGAGTTGGTTCTGGAGGTTCTGGAGGTTCTGGAGGTTCTGGAGGTTCTGGAGGTTCTGGAGGTTCTGGAGGTTCTGAGTTGGTTCTGGAGGTTCTGAGTTGGTTCTGGAGGTTCTGAGTTGGTTCTGAGTTGGTTCTGGAGGTTCTGGAGGTTCTGGAGGTTCTGGAGGTTCTGGAGGTTCTGGAGGTTCTGAGTCGGTTCTGGAGGTTCTGAGTTGGTTCTGGAGGTTCTGGAGGGTTCTGAGTTGGTTCTGGAGGTTCTGGAGGGTTCTGAGTTGGTTCTGGAGGTTCTGAGTTGGTTCTGGAGGTTCTGAGTTGGTTCTGAGTTGGTTCTGGAGGTTCTGGAGGTTCTGAGTTGGTTCTGGAGGTTCTGGAGGTTCTGAGTTGGTTCTGAGTTGGTTCTGGAGGTTCTGGAGGTTCTGAGTTGGTTCTGGAGGTTCTGGAGGTTCTGAGTTGGTTCTGGAGGTTCTGGAGGTTCTGGAGGTTCTGGAGGTTCTGGAGGTTCTGGAGGTTCTGGAGGTTCTGAGTCGGTTCTGGAGGTTCTGGAGGTTCTGGAGGTTCTGGAGGTTCTGAGTCGGTTCTGGAGGTTCTGAGTTGGTTCTGGAGGTTCTGAGTTGGTTCTGGAGGTTCTGAGTTGGTTCTGGAGGTTCTGAGTTGGTTCTGGAGGTTCTGGAGGTTCTGAGTTGGTTCTGGAGGTTCTGGAGGTTCTGAGTTGGTTCTGAGTTGGTTCTGGAGGTTCTGGAGGTTCTGAGTTGGTTCTGGAGGTTCTGAGTTGGTTCTGGAGGTTCTGAGTTGGTTCTGGAGGTTCTGAGTTGGTTCTGGAGGTTCTGGAGGTTCTGAGTCGGTTCTGGAGGTTCTGAGTCGGTTCTGGAGGTTCTGAGTCGGTTCTGGAGGTTCTGGAGGTTCTGAGTCGGTTCTGGAGGTTCTGAGTTGGTTCTGGAGGTTCTGAGTCGGTTCTGGAGGTTCTGAGTTGGTTCTGGAGGTTCTGAGTTGGTTCTGGAGGTTCTGAGTTGGTTCTGGAGGTTCTGAGTTGGTTCTGGAGGTTCTGAGTTGGTTCTGGAGGTTCTGGAGGTTCTGAGTTGGTTCTGAGTTGGTTCTGAGTTGGTTCTGGAGGTTCTGAGTTGGTTCTGAGTTGGTTCTGGAGGTTCTGAGTTGGTTCTGGAGGTTCTGAGTTGGTTCTGAGTTGGTTCTGGAGGTTCTGAGTTGGTTCTGGAGGTCCTGAGTTGGTTCTGGAGGTTCTGAGTTGGTTCTGGAGGTTCTGAGTTGGTTCTGAGTTGGTTCTGGAGGTTCTGAGTTGGTTCTGGAGGGTCCTGAGTTGGTTCTGAGTTGGTTCTGGAGGTTCTGAGTCGGTTCTGGAGGTTCTGGAGGTTCTGAGTCGGTTCTGGAGGTTCTGAGTTGGTTCTGGAGGTTCTGAGTTGGTTCTGGAGGTTCTGAGTTGGTTCTGGAGGTTCTGAGTTGGTTCTGGAGGTTCTGGAGGTTCTCAGTTGGTTCTGGAGGTTCTGGAGGTTCTGAGTTGGTTCTGAGTTGGTTCTGGAGGTTCTGAGTTGGTTCTGGAGGTTCTGAGTTGGTTCTGGAGGTTCTGAGTTGGTTCTGGAGGTTCTGAGTTGGTTCTGGAGGTTCTGGAGGTTCTGGAGGTTCTGAGTTGGTTCTGAGTTGGTTCTGGAGGTTCTGGAGGTTCTGGAGGTTCTGGAGGTTCTGAGTTGGTTCTGAGTTGGTTCTGGAGGTTCTGGAGGTTCTGGAGGTTCTGGAGGTTCTGGAGGTTCTGAGTTGGTTCTGAGTTGGTTCTGGAGGTTCTGGAGGTTCTGGAGGTTCTGGAGGTTCTGGAGGTTCTGAGTCGGTTCTGGAGGTTCTGAGTTGGTTCTGGAGGTTCTGGAGGTTCTGAGTTGGTTCTGGAGGTTCTGGAGGTTCTGGAGGTTCTGAGTTGGTTCTGAGTTGGTTCTGGAGGTTCTGAGTTGGTTCTGGAGGTTCTGGAGGTTCTGGAGGTTCTGAGTTGGTTCTGGAGGTTCTGGAGGTTCTGAGTTGGTTCTGGAGGTTCTGGAGGTTCTGAGTTGGTTCTGGAGGTTCTGGAGGTTCTGGAGGTTCTGGAGGTTCTGGAGGTTCTGGAGGTTCTGAGTCGGTTCTGGAGGTTCTGGAGGTTCTGGAGGTTCTGGAGGTTCTGGAGGTTCTGGAGGTTCTGAGTTGGTTCTGGAGGTTCTGGAGGTTCTGAGTTGGTTCTGAGTTGGTTCTGGAGGTTCTAGTTGGTTCTGGAGGTTCTAGTTGGTTCTGGAGGTTCTGAGTTGGTTCTGGAGGTTCTGAGTTGGTTCTGGAGGTTCTGGAGGTTCTGGAGGTTCTGGAGGTTCTGGAGGTTCTGAGTCGGTTCTGGAGGTTCTGGGTTGGTTCTGGAGGTTCTGAGTCGGTTCTGGAGGTTCTGAGTTGGTTCTGGAGGTTCTGAGTTGGTTCTGGAGGTTCTGAGTTGGTTCTGGAGGTTCTGAGTTGGTTCTGGAGGTTCTGAGTTGGTTCTGGAGGTTCTGGGTTGGTTCTGGAGGTTCTGAGTTGGTTCTGGAGGTTCTGGAGGTTCTGAGTTGGTTCTGGAGGTTCTGAGTTGGTTCTGGAGGTTCTGAGTTGGTTCTGAGTTGGTTCTGGAGGTTCTGGAGGTTCTGAGTTGGTTCTGAGTTGGTTCTGGAGGTTCTGAGTTGGTTCTGGAGGTTCTGGAGGTTCTGAGTTGGTTCTGGAGGTTCTGGAGGTTCTGAGTTGGTTCTGGAGGTTCTGAGTTGGTTCTGGAGGTTCTGGAGGTTCTGGAGGTTCTGGAGGTTCTGGAGGTTCTGAGTCGGTTCTGGAGGTTCTGGAGGTTCTGAGTTGGTTCTGGAGGTTCTGGAGGTTCTGGAGGTTCTGAGTTGGTTCTGGAGGTTCTGGAGGTTCTGGAGGTTCTGGAGGTTCTGGAGGTTCTGAGTCGGTTCTGGAGGTTCTGGAGGTTCTGAGTTGGTTCTGAGTTGGTTCTGGAGGTTCTAGTTGGTTCTGGAGGTTCTAGTTGGTTCTGGAGGTTCTGAGTTGGTTCTGGAGGTTCTGAGTTGGTTCTGGAGGTTCTGGAGGTTCTGGAGGTTCTGGAGGTTCTGGAGGTTCTGAGTCGGTTCTGGAGGTTCTGGGTTGGTTCTGGAGGTTCTGAGTCGGTTCTGGAGGTTCTGAGTTGGTTCTGGAGGTTCTGAGTTGGTTCTGGAGGTTCTGAGTTGGTTCTGGAGGTTCTGAGTTGGTTCTGGAGGTTCTGAGTTGGTTCTGGAGGTTCTGAGTTGGTTCTGGAGGTTCTGGGTTGGTTCTGGAGGTTCTGAGTTGGTTCTGGAGGTTCTGGAGGTTCTGAGTTGGTTCTGGAGGTTCTGAGTTGGTTCTGGAGGTTCTGAGTTGGTTCTGAGTTGGTTCTGGAGGTTCTGGAGGTTCTGAGTTGGTTCTGAGTTGGTTCTGGAGGTTCTGAGTTGGTTCTGGAGGTTCTGGAGGTTCTGAGTTGGTTCTGGAGGTTCTGGAGGTTCTGAGTTGGTTCTGGAGGTTCTGGAGGTTCTGAGTTGGTTCTGGAGGTTCTGAGTTGGTTCTGGAGGTTCTGGAGGTTCTGGAGGTTCTGGAGGTTCTGGAGGTTCTGAGTCGGTTCTGGAGGTTCTGGAGGTTCTGAGTTGGTTCTGGAGGTTCTGAGTCGGTTCTGGAGG
>NC_084608.1:32815603-32835603 GCF_033807715.1 Cololabis saira
TATTTTTGTTGTTCTTCTTGTTATTACTATTATTATCTTTTATTTTGAACATAAGCACAAAAAAATTAATTAAACAGCAGAACAATAAATCAATAAAATGAAAAAGAACAATAATAATCACTAAATCATAAATGTACCATCGTAAACAAAGTAGACGAGAATTAATACATATAATAGCAAAGTTATGCTCAAAAAAGGAAGAATTAAAACTCTTATGAACTCAATACCAGTTTTTTCAGTTGGATCCTCGTTATTAAATATGAAAGAAAAGAAAAAACTTGACACAGTAAAAGGTTTCACAAATTAATAAGAATTGTATAAATGTGAATACTGCATTTATTAGAGCACCTGGTGTGGTTGAAGCCCAGGTGACGCGGTAGAGTCAGCTGACGTCTGAAATCCCTGCTGGGCTTCAACCTGCAGCTCCAGGCTGAGCTGAGCGGCTGCTGGTTCGGAGCAGCAGTCTCCTCTGGCTTAGTCTCAGGAAGGTTGAAGTCCTAAAGAAATCTCTAGCTGCTGGGAAATGGAACTTTCTCACCTCCACAAACACAGCAAGACCGTTTATTTCTCCAGTAACTGCAGGCGCACAAATCCTGCAGTCCTATGGCAAGCTGTTTTAATATTTAACAGCTAGACTGGATATGTGTTGCAGATATCCGCAATTCAATTCTTACCAGCCAAAAAGAGCATTTCAGATATCTACAATTACATTCTTCCTGTCCGTCCGCAATTGTCATTTCAGATATCCACATCGTCATTCTGCCGAGGACAAATTACGTCACTTTTGCCAGTAATGTGTTAAGGGTTTCTAATTATAGATATCTACAATTCAGTTGCAGATATCCGCAGTGTGAATTACGGATATCTGCAACTGAATTACGACTAGCTGTAATTCCAGTTTCAGATATCTACAATATAATTCTGACTAGTCATAATTCCAGTTTCAGATATCTTTAATCCCCCTCAATTCAACATATCTACATCGTCCTTTTTAGATATCTTAAATTAAGTTTTGACTAGTCAGAACCAAGTTGTAGATATCTCAAACTGGAATTACGGATAGTCATAATTTAACTGTAGATATCTGTAATCAAGATATAGATATCTTGTAATTAATTTTAATTAGAGATATCTCAAATTGGAAATATCTTTAACTTCCATTCTGCCTAGTCAAAATGTAATTACAGATATCTTGAATGACAATTCTGACTAGTCACAATGTAATTATGACTAGTCAAAATGCAGAGGTGGACAGAGTACTGGACCCCAGTACTTGAGTAAGAGTACAAATACTACTGGTCAAAATTTACTCTGTTACAAGTAAAAGTAGGTCAGTCAAAATACTACTCGAGTAAGAGTAGAAAAGTACTTGCTTTTAAAGGTACTTAAGTATCCAAAAGTAAATGCTTTTAAATTTACTTTAAGTAAAAGTAAGAGTAAGAGTAAATTTCTTATTTTCTACATCAGTAAATTACTATATTTTTTCTAAATTAATTTAAGGATCTTTTAACTCTTGTTTCTGAGAATTAAAGCAGCACAACGGAACTTTCAGCTTTGTTGAGTTTGGCGCCTCCTTTGGACAAAAATTGGTAGTGCTTTACCAGAAAGAACACTCCATTTCCCATGAGCACCAGCGCGTACTGCCGGAAAACCCCCGTCCCCGCCGCTGCATTTGTTTTGATGAGAGAAGACGGGACGGACTTTCAAAACGACTTTTCTGTTTTCAGCGGTCGTTTGCAGGATGGATAATGAAGAGGTAATGTATCTATTTTTGGCTAAACAATATAATATGACGATGTTGAAAAACACTAAGTTCAAATTGGTTTTATTAAGTTGTTTCAGCGAGATAATGCGCCCTACAAACTCATACGCTCTGCACCTTTTTCCTGTCACGTTTTTTAGAGGGACTTCGTCATAAATTAGTAGTCCAACATACTTACTGACAAAATAAAAAAATACTTTATAACCTGTGAATAACTGAATGCCCATTCCTTATATTTTGCAGATCAGCCCTGCACAATTTTACAGTTCTCAGGAAAAATACTAGAAATGTTCTATACATTTTCTTCGCATTGCATTATTTCCTCTAGTGCTGTAATTCTATTCAATTGTATTATTATTTTATAAAGCTCCCTCATTGCGAATTACACATTTTTATGATCACTATTATTTCTCTGTCTGTTGTTGATATTGTCAGTAATTTTAGAATTACCAAAACCCAAGACGAATCCCCAGTATGTGAAAACATTCTAATTTTGATTCTTATTGATCATAGAATTCTACATTTACATTTGTATCATAACCATTCTGTCTCTTGTTTTATCAGGAATCTGCTGTTCTTGAGAACACCTCTACCTCTGCATCATCAGAGTTTGAACCCCCACAAAGACAGAACCGACACGCAGCATATATATCATATATATATGCATATATATACATATCGCCAGTTTGTGCTCTGGCAGCAGGATGTTTGGAAAATAAGAGACACCTGTCCACACCCAATGGGACAGTACACTGGTTTCAGAGTTTGCCGTCTTCTCTAGAATGGAACCTTTATGAGGATTACTGCAAATATTTTGATATTGTTTTTTTTTTGTTCCATTTTTTCCTGTACAGTTGTTTTTGTGTGTTTAAAATAAAGACATTTGTGCAAAACAAGACGGACTTTTATTTACACACCTTTCAGAAAATAGAACATTCTTGAACTTTGTCATTTGCATAGTGACAGCAGTTATCCCATACATACTTATTATAAACAATAAGTAATCTGTATCACAGTAGCAGTAATGAACAACTGTATGACAGGATAAATTACTGTGAATAAAGTAAACAAGTGTAAATAGAGTAGTAGAAAAATAAACTAAAAATAATGAACTGATAATAAAAACTGAACTATGAAACAGTGTAAGAAGTTACTGTAAATAAATACAATGACTATAGTAGCAGTAGCATCTTGTGTCCATCCATGTTTCGTGCTGGGAGAGTCCGCGTGTGATTCACTGCTGGAATGTAGGAGAACCTTCGCTGCATGAGGATGTGATTCTGGAAGTTTTCCAGATCTGATGTAGTCCTGCAGAGTGTGAGAATAAAGATACAAAAACATTATGTCTTTCTGATAATTACTGACCTATAAATCATTCAACATATATTGCTGATCACAAGTTTGAATTTTTTTCTTTGTTGAAGTCACTGTAATTATGCAGAAAGTAAAAGCAAGTAATAGCTATAGCTATAGCTATAATGTATAGCTATAGAAAAATTAGAGAAATTTATATATTTATACACTCACAAGATAAAACGACACATTATAAACACCATATAAGGTTTCTTTTACTACTCTTGTTATTATTTTAATATAATTCCAACAAAGTCGATTTATTTTATATGCTTATATGGTGTTTATATTGTATTTTTTTTCATCTGGAAGTGTATACTTTGCCTATATATTTCATTTTTCTGGCTATATTTTACTATATCTACAAATGAGTTGCTTTTACCATCAGTGTATAAGTATCTGTATATACAGACCTGAAGAGTCAAAAGGTTTACATAGATATTGACATTTGATACAGTAGCAACACTTACAGCAGCTGTAGTAGTTTCAGGATAATTGTTTTTGTAAAACACACTGACATAGGTGTTGACAAAAGTGCATACCTGAAGGTGATGAACGTCTTTACATCCTTCAACCATCTCGTCCAAGAAGACGGCGCTACAAGGGCTTGTAGCGAGTGAACGCCGGGCCAATGTTTATTCTCCACCGGGCATTTAGCTTGTTACTCTCCCGCTTTCTTTTTTTGCCTCCTCCGCTCCGTTAAAACTTTTATTTTCTTCGTTTTTTTCGCTGCTTCGGCCATGATACCAGCTCCTCATTTAGCTCAACACCAGCTTCTGCTGAGCTCAGCCTCTGCGCTCCAAGCCCCGCCCATTTTTGTCTCGACTACGAATCGGGAAGGAGGGGGAAGTGACGCATGTGCCGTAAAGCAGTCAAAGCCGTAAAATTTGTAGTTTTTTAGTGTGGAAGGGTTCCTACCATGCTCCTCAAAGTTACATAGTGCCAGTGAAAGCGATACAGACCCCCTCAGATCATGACAGAGGTGTCATTAAACCTGTTGGAAGTTGATGTACCATCACAATGACTCTGGAAATATGATATTAAGGTGGAAAAGTTACGTAGTGTCGCTTTAAGTACATATCCAGAGGATTTGTACTTTACTTGAGTATTAGATTTCTTTGGTATTTATGTCTCTTACTTGAATACATTTCCAAGACAAATATTTTTACTTTTACTCAAGTAAATTTCTAGGAAGGCTGAAAAGTACTCGTTACTTTCAGGTCTGCTCTTTTTTCTTCTTCCCTAAAATCCTATTGGACACAAGCTGTTTTGGTCAAAGGAGGAGACCTATCACAGTGCACGCTCTCCACTGGGATGTACGTAACGCGGAAATACGTCAAGCCTCCTCAAAACGATACCGCCAAAGTAGCCTGCGTTTGTCAAGACAGAGCCGCAACAAGTCAAGACATAGCCGCAACAACGTCTACACCTGCGTCAGGAGAAGAAAGACAATCCGCTGAGTCGTCTGAGTCTGATAATGAGCCGGACTCGGAGCAGGGACTTTCACAAAATCCTTGGCCGTATCTTAACTCAATGTTTGAGTTTGACAGAGTAAAAAACGAGGGCACAGACAAACCAGAGACATTTATTTTCAAATTTTTATTGTGTCTGCCGAAGCAGAACTACCTCTCTGCTTTCAACAACTCAACATCCAATTCTCAGAAACAAGAGTTAAAAAAAAAAATATAGTAATTTACTGATGTGGAAAATAAGAAATTTACTCTTACTCTTACTTTTACTTAAAGTAAATTTAAAAGCATTTACTTTTGGATACTTAAGTACCTTTAAAAGCAAGTACTTTTCTACTCTTACTCGAGTAATATTTTGACTAAGCTACTTTTACTTGTAACGGAGTAAATTTTGACCAGTAGTATTTGTACTCTTACTCAAGTACTGGGGTCGAGTACTCTGTCCACCTCTGGTAATCAAGATATAGATATCTTGTAATGAATTTTAATTAGAGATATCTCAAATTGGAAATATCTTTAACTTCCATTCTGCCTAGTCAAAATGTAATTACAGATATCTTGAATTAGAGTTTTGACTAGTCACAATGACGTTATAGATATCTTGAATGACAATTCTGACTAGTCACAATGTAATTATGACTAGTCAAAATGCAGTTGTAGATATCTGCAATGTTAATTCCGGATAGTCAAACACACAGATGCTGCCGTCGGCTTCACATCTGCATCAACTAACCCAGGGGTCAGCAACCCGCGGGTCTCTTTAGAGCCACCCTAGTGGCTCCCTGGAGCTTTTTTAAAAATGTTTGACCTTTTTTTTCTTCTTTTTTCTCTTTTTTTTCTTTTTTTCTCATTTTTTTATTCTTTCTTTCTTTCTTTCTTTCTTTCTTTCTTTCTTTCTTTCTTTCTTTCTTTCTTTTTTTCTTTTTTTCTTCTTTTTTTCCTTTTTTCCTCTTTTTTCTTCCTTTTTTCTTTCCTTTTTAATCTCGCCATTTCGGCTTTTTTCTCGAAGTTTTGACTTTTTCCTCAACATTTCGACTTTTTTCTCGAAATTTCGACTTTTTCCTCGACATCTCAACTTTTTTCTCAACATTTCGACTTTTTTCTCGAAATTTCCACTTTTTTCTCGACATTTCCACTTTTTTTTTTACATTTCCACTTTTTTTCGACATTTCCACTTTTTTCTCAAAGTGCATAATGAAAAAAAATCTTCCCCCAGTTGTAACTAATATAGATACATGCAGCATGTGTTTCCTTCATTCTAAGGCTTTTCATTTTTTGCGGCTCCAGACATATTTGTTTTTTTGTTTTTGGACCAATATGGCTCTTTCAACATTTTGGGTTGCCGACCCCTGAACTAACCTGACCGTGATATAACAAGACAACACATGAATACGGGCATGTTGCACATCAGTTGCACATCAGGTGAAAATGGTTATGTTTTCTGGATATTTGCTCTGATCTGAAGCCACGGGTCGTGTCTCTTACAGATTGCAATGTGTGTGTTCACTTTCTCTCCAAATATCTACCTCAGTCAAAACCGGCTTGTCGTACATTTGGGGAGCCGGGAAGAACTGGAACTGGATCAAACGCTCTTTAACACGTTATTTCCAACAAGATGAATAACTGGAATGAAACAGTTGCAGGTAAACGGGTCAGAACCTACATGAAGCGTCTCGATGCAGAACGACGATGAAACAAAGGAAGTATAATGATTTTAAGGCATAAAGGATGATTCATTCTTACGATTCGAGTCGACAATAACATCTTTAAGGTCAGTGTTAATCTTTTTGGAGCAGACTGCCAGTCTGCTCACAAGGCTGTTATTTTGCTGCTCTCAGCAGTTTTGGTTTAATCGAGGCTGAGTTTTCCATCACACAAACCACGATGATTCATCACCGAATCACTTTATAAAATGATTGCGTCCTAATAGATATAAGCATCGTTGTCTAACTCTTTATGTTCGTATGGAGCACCAACATTCTGATTTCCAGGTTGGATTCATCTTCACACCATCACAGTCTGGCTCTGAGAGCGAGTCCTTCTCCTCTGACCTCCACGTTAAAATGTCCATCTCCGGGGGATAAATAAACATATTTACAGCCTAGAGCAGGGGTCGGCAACCCAAAATGTTGAAAGAGCCACTTTGGACCGAAAACACAAAAAACAAATATGTCTGGAGCCGCAAAAAATGAAAAGTCTTGTATCAGCCTTAGAATGAAGACAACACATGCTGCATGTTTCTATATTAGTTAGAACTGGGGAGAGATTTATTTTTTCATTATGCACTTCGAGAAAAAAGTCGAAATTCTCGAGAAAAAAGTCAAAATGTCGAGAAAAAAGTCGAAATGTCGAGAAAAATGTTGAAATTTCGTGAAAAAAGTCGAAATGTCGAGATTAATGTTGAAGTACAATCTCGAGAAAAAAGTCGAAATGTCGAGAAAAAAGTCAAAATTTCGAGAAAAAAGTCGAAATGTCGAGATTAAAATAGGAAAGGAAAAAGGAAGAAAAGAGAAAAAAGGAATAAAGAAGAAAAAAAAGAGAACAAAAAAAGAAAATTTACTTATGTTGGCAGCTCTAAAGTAACCATCACTTAACACTGGCAAAGATCATGTATTTAACTTGGGTTCTCCTAACAGAAAAAAGTCACAATAAGACCCCCGAGGGCAGCACAGCCATAGACATATATATGTCTATATATACATATATATAGACATATATATGTATATATATGTATATATGTCTATGAGCACAGCGGTTAGTGGTTAGAACTGATGCCTGAGAAGAAGGTTCCTGGTTTAAGTCCCTGCAGGGCCTTTCTGTGCAGACTTTGCTTGATTCTCCCTGGTTTTCGTGGGTTTTCTCCAGTTATTCTGTTCCTCACCAGGTCCAAACACATGTACTGCACTCGGAAAAGTTTGACCATGTCTACTTAAGAACATTATGGCAACAAATTGACAATTAATATAATTGAATAGATTTTAAGAGCTTCAATTTTAATTAAAGTTTAAGATTAAGATTCCCAGAATATTCTAATTTTTTGAGATAGGATATTTGAGTTTTCTTAAGCTGTAAGCCATGATCAGCAATATTAAAATAATAAAAGGCTTGCAATATTTCAGTTGATTTGTAATGAATCCAGAATGTATGACATTTTTGTTTTTGTAATTGCATTACAGAAAATCATAATATTGTAATTTTCTGAGACAGTCCTGTATATATTTTTTTTTGTTTTTCAAAAGTGTTTTTTTTAATTTATTTAAATCTTGAAATACAATGAAAGATTAAGATCAAAGGCAAAATACAAATACAGATAGATTCCAACACCAAATTGAAAAGAAATAAACAAAAACATATATATAAAGGACAAGACAGTTGAATGTAAATTAAAAAAGATAAATTAATAAAAATAAAAACAGCATAATGTGCTGTATAATAGTTAAATAATAAGGTAAATAATCGTTTTTTTAAATTCTTTATTTAAATCTTTAAATACAATGAAAAATTAAGAACAAGGGTAACATACGAATACAGAGATTCGAACACCATATTGAAAAGAAATAAACAAAAGAATATATAAAGCAGAAGACAGTTTAATGTAAATTAAAAGGATAAATAAGAATAAAAACAACATGATGTGCGAGAGTAGGTTTCATGTAGTCAAATTGAGCGATTTACAGATGCCGATTGTCTTTTGTGCCTTTGTGTTTTTTGATGAGTAAATTGTCCTTATATATTGATCAAGTTCTTTTTTTAGTACTAGGAGTTCAGGCTTTCTGTGGATGAATTTGGACTTGTGTATGTGAAATTTAGCTAAAAATAAAAACAGATTAATAAAAAAGAAAGCGTCCCTATCTTTGTGATTAAAATTATGTTATGTTATGAATCTTTATTTCGGCTTGTACAGAACAAGATGAAAAGGAAAGAAAAAAAAAACAACATTTCTTTTGCCGAAAAAGGTGTAGCTGAAGCCGTAGCTTATAGGGCCTACCCTTTTTTCTTATGATCAGCAAAAATATGAGACATTAGCTTTTACTCAGTAGAAACAAACAATACATAAAGAAGACAAAAATAAGTAAGACAAAATATAAAATTGACGTTTCACATTCTAGAATGTTTTTGATAGTATACTTTATAATTATAGTGTTTTATATTTATTTACAGTATTTTCTTTAAACAATTTCTTAAACTTGACGATAGAGCGACACATTTTTAGGTTGTTATTACAACTATTCCAAATTTCTCTAGCCTTAATTGATGTACATCTCTTTTTAATATTAGTTCTTGCTGTCGTCGTCTCAAACATGAGTTTCCCCCTCAGGTCATAGCGCGTTTCTTTTATCTGGAACAAATCCTGAATGCAGTTTGGAAGCAGTTTCTGCTGGGCTTTAAAGGCAAATAACACAGTTTTCTGCTCTACTATATCATGGAATTTTAAGGTATTATATTTAATAAAAAGATTATTTGTTGGTTTATAATAGTCAGATCTATTAATTATCCTTAACGCTCTTTTCTGTAACAGGAAAATAGGGTTTGTATTTGTTTTATAGGTGTTATCCCATATCTCCACACAATAAGTCATGTATGGAACTATGAGTGAGTTATACATCAAAAACTGTGCTCTTTGACAGAAAAAATAATTTGTTTTATTTACTATTGCTAGGGTTTTAGACATTCTTGATTTTACACTATTTATGTGTGATTTCCAGCTAAGTTTATCGTCAATTATTACCCCCAGGAACTTATTTTCATATACTCTTTCTATTTCCATACCACTAATTTTAATTGTTATATGATTATTTTTTTTTCTAGTGCCAAAAATTATGAACTTAGTTTTAGTTAGATTTAATGATAACTTATTGATATCAAACCATGCCTTCACATTTTTCAGTTCTCCTTCCACCACATTCAGCAGCTGTTCCAAATTCTTCCCTGAACAATAAAGGTTTGTATCGTCAGCAAACAAGACATAATGTATTATTTTAGACACTTTACAAATATCATTTATATATAATATGAACAATTAGCACTGAGCCTTGTGGGATTTACATTCTTCCACTCCCTCCAGTCCCTGCCTCCTGATTGACGGATCCCCCCTCCCTCTCTCCTCTCATTCCTTTCTTTCTTCCTCCTTTTTATCTATTTATTTACTTTTCTTTTGTTTTTGGGGTTTTTCTTTTTTTTCTTCTTTTTTTTCTCCCCCTTTTTATTCATCTATTTTTTAATTTATACTGTGTAGCTTTAATACTTAAATATTACTTTAAATAATTTTCATGTATTTGTCATTATTTTGTGTGGATTTTTTGTTCTGTTCTTAATAAAAAAAAGGAGGTAGACTGTATATCTTTTTTTGTTTATTCCTGTCCTACTGTGCCTTACCGCCTAATAAAAATATCAAAAATAAATTATGAAAACCAAAAATAACATTCTTAAAATAAAGATGGAAATCAGAAAAGACCGAATCAACAATATACTTGTGGAAGTAGTCCTTTTTTTTCCCCCTTAAACTTTATTTAAAAGAATTATCACAGAATAGTATACAGGAACAGTATACAAATAGAATACAGAACATGTGCCAGGGGTGATGTTCGTTATTCAAGAAGATTATACATATTACACAAGTCTACGGTTTTAATGGCCTTTTCATTTGTTGATTTAGTGATTAGTTTTAAGTAAAGTTCCATTTCTTTCTGGAAAACATAAAAGCAAGGGGTTTTCTTTGAAAATGTACTCTTGTGAATATGAAATTTGGCAAGAAATAAAAACAGATTTATCAAAAAGTAACATTTTCCTTCTTTCTTAGGGAAACAATGGAAACCAAAAACAACATTTTCCCAATGTAAATTAAAATCTATAGTGAAAGAGTCAATAATAAATTTGCTAATATCTGCCCATAGTTTTTTCGAATGAGAGCAAAGCCAGAATAAATGAACAACTGTTTCTGGATGTAAATTACAGAAGGAACAATTCGTATGAATGTCCTTTTTAAATTTCTGCATATAATGGCTAGCAGGATAATATTAATGTATGATTTTGTAAAAGACCTCCTTAACCTTATTTGTGATTAAAAACTTGTTAGGAAGCATCCAAGTTTTTTTTTCCAATCAATATGATCTGTGAAACGATTCGAATAAACAGTAATATTAGGGGTAGCAACAATGTATTTTTGAAATAAGGCACGTACCCTTTAATTATTATTCTTTTGGGTCAGTGAAAAACATATTTTACCTAATGGAGAGTCAGTTGAGAATGGGTTGTGGAAGTAGTCCTGTATATCTTTTGGATGTGAAACGGGCGTTTTCAATAAAGCTACGGGGTTTTGAATGCCCGGTGTGCGCATGCGCGGAGCTCCCTCGCTACTCGTGCGGCTTCAGCTTTAGCTTCGTGTTTCTCTCTGTGAGCAGCGTCATCTAACCATCTAAAACACTCCGAGTCCCAGCCAGCTAACGCACCCGAGGGAGAGAGAACATGCCCAAGAATAAAGGTAGGAGTCGGGGGAGACGGGCCGGGGGTTTATTTGGTCCCGGAGGAAACGAGACGGTTAGTAGTTAGCAGGTTAGCAGTTAGCAGGTTAGCAGGTTAGCCTTCACAAACTCCCCCCGGGACCGGAGTTTACTCGAGTTAACGCTGGGTTTATGACAGTCAAGTGTCTTAATACACTTTAGACTAGGGTTCTTTATTCCCACTCTTTTATAAACCCAGTTTTAAACCCGGTTATAAACCCGGATTAATGTCCTTAAAACTGATAAACCCTGTTATAAACCCGGGTTAAAATGATTAAAACTGACAAACCTGGGTCATAAACCCGGGTTAAAATGATTAAAACTGACAAACCTGGGTCATAAACCCGGGTTAAAATCCTTAAAACTGACAAACCCGGGTCATAAACCCGGGTTAAGATGATTAAAACTGACAAACCCTGGTCATAAACTCGGTTTAAGATCCTTAAAACTGATAATCCTGGGTCATAAACCCGGGTTAAGATCCTTAAAATTGGTAAACCCGGGTCATAAACCCGGGTTAAGATCCTTAAAACTGATAATCCTGGGTCATAAACCCGGGTTAAGATCCTTTAAAACTGACAAACCCGGGTCATAAACCCGGCTTAAGACCCTTAAAACTGATAAACCCGGGTTAAGACCCTTAAAACTGATAAACCCGGCTTAAGACCCTTAAAACTGATAAACCCGGGTTAAGACCCTTAAAACTGACAAACCCGGGTCATAAACCCGGGTTAAGACCCTTAAAACTGATAATCCCAGGTAGGGCTGTGCGATTAATCGATTTTAAATCTAAATCGGATTTATTAATCACAATCGATGATCGAAACAATCGAAAAAGGAAATCAGAAAATCGATTTTCCTTTTTTGCAGCTGGCTGCATTACAGACAGAGCTCGTCTAGTCATCTTTGTTTGGTCAAGAAAATTGTAAATGTTGTCACTTGCACTTCATTCCCAATAGGGAAATTTGTTTGCTATTTTTCTTTAAAAATAAAGATAAAATATTTGAAACAATTTTTTTCATTGTCTTCTGTAGTTTTACCAAAAAAATCGAGATCGAAAATCGGGTTTTCAGAGAAAAAAAATCGGGATTTTATTTTTTTCCAAAATCGCCCAGCCCTAATCCCAGGTCATAAACCCGGGTTAAGATGATTAAAACTGACAAACCCGGGTTAAGATCCTTAAAACTGATAATCCTGGGTTATAAACCCGGGTTAAAATGAATAAAACGGATAATCCCGGGTCATAAACCCGGGTTAAGATCCTTAAAACTGATAATCCTGGGTAATAAAAACCCGGGTTAAGATCCTTAAAACTGACAAACCCGGGTCATAAACCCGGATTAATGTCCTTAAAATTGACAAATCCGGGTCATAAACCCGGGTTTAGATCCTTAAAACTGATAATCCCGGGTCATAAACCCGGGTTTAGATGATTAAAACTGACAAACCCGGGTTAAGATCTTTTAAAACTGATAATCCCGGGTCATAAACCCGGGTTTAGATGATTAAAACTGACAAACCCGGGTTAAGATCTTTTAAAACTGATAATCCCGGATCATAAACCCGGATTAAGATCCTTAAAACTGATAAACCCGGGTTCAAATCTTTATAACTCATAAATGCGGGTTAAAATCATAATTCATAAACCTGGGTTAAAACCATTATAAGTGATAAACCTGGGTTATTATTACTCATAAATCTGGGTTAGAATCATTATAACTCATTAATGCGGGTTAAAATCATTTTAACTCATTAATGCGGGTTAAAATCATTTTAACTCATTAATGCGAGTTAAAACCATTATAACTCCCATCCTTCATCTTCTCTCTCACGGATGATGGTTTTATTCCGGAGCTTTTGAAAGCCCTAACTAAACTAAAACTAAAATAAACTGGAAATAAACTGTGTGTTGTCACAGTTGTTCATCATGACAGGAGGAAGTCAGAAAAGAAAGAAACCCTGACGCAGCACATAATCCAAACCAGGATGAAAATTATTTTTTTTTAAATCTTTCATTGGGCAGGAAGATGAGAAGCGCTACGAGTTTGGTGCGATCAGGAGTTAGTGCTGCGCGTTTCCATATTGACCACATTTTAAATCCGGCATTGCTGGTCGGATCTGTGGAACCAGATGTCAGTCGCCACTTCCAGCCAATCGTGTGTAAAAGGAAGTTTATCAACGAGAAGTTGTTGCTTTGAGGGGGCGGGGCTTGATCTGAGAGTATGAACCGGAGGATAAACGCCGCCAACTCTCTTTACAGGAAAAGGAGGAAAAAATCGGCGACGTGGAAAGAACGAGAATGAGTCTGAGAAGAGAGAGCTGGTGTTCAAAGAAGATGGACAGGGTGAGTTCTGGTTTCATCCAGCTGCTGGGCAAGTTACTCTTGTTTGCTGCTAATGTCAAGAAATAAGGAAGAATAAGAATCTGAATGCAGCAAAGCATCATGGGAGGAGGAGGAGACAACCTGTCTTTTAGAGATGTTGGTCCACGGAGGAGCTACGGGGACCAAGTCTGTATTACAGCAGATACCTGGTTGTTGCTGCAACTTTCACGCAAACGCAGCAACGTAACTGCCGTTTGCAGTGACGTAAGTGACGTTTGCAGAGACACAATGACGTGGCTCCCCTTAGTACCGAGCTGTGGAAAACAAACCGGTTCTCAGCTGGTTCCTAGTTGTGAACCAGCACCAGCTCTGGAACCGGTTTGGTGGTTTGCTGGAGGGGCCATGTCTCTGGGCTGGGAACGCCTCGGACCCCCAGATGAGCTGGACTGGGAAGTCTGGGCTGCTGTCCTGGGATAAGTGGAGCCTCGTTATTAATTATTAAACATGTGATCTGTCTGCACTGAAGTCCTCAAACTAGTGATGCACCGATTGTTCGGTAACCGAAATTGTTCGGCCGAAAATGGCAAAAAAAAAAACACTTTCGGTGTTCGGTGGAATAAGTGGGGAAAAAACGAACAATTAATAACGCCGTTGTAAAATAAGGAAATAGACTGGCCGCTCCTGTAACGGTTGCACCACAAACATAAATCGTTGGCCAACCAAAAAGTAATCGCATAAGAATTTTAGCTAACATTCACCAGGAGGTGGAACAAAAAAAATACTGCTGGGAAATTAATTCATGTTCAATACATTTTTTCTATCTTGTAAATTTGTACAAGATTTTTTTCTTTGAAAAGCATGGCTAAATCAAATTTATTTGATTTATGCAATGGTGAAAAAAATTGGCAAAATAAATGAAAAATTGCGAAGAACCATGTTCGGTATTGTTCGGTATTCGGCCAAGTGTTATTTTCGGTTTCGGCCACAAATTTTCATTTCGGTGCATCACTACCTCAAACTAAATATGTCTTCTGAAGGAGAAGCTGTTGACTCATACTGCTGATAATCCACCTGCTCGTGTGTCTGGTGTTGAACCGGGGTCCTCTCGTGTTTTCCAGAGTACGCTCAGGTGATCAAAATGCTGGGGAACGGGCGTCTGGAGGCCATGTGCTTCGATGGAACCAAGCGGCTCTGCCACATCAGAGGAAAACTCCGGAAAAAGGTGGGAACGTCTCCGGTGCGCTGTGGCGTCAGCGCTTTTCTCCGCGGCCGCTCGCCCGCCGTTAATGTGGCCGCACGAACCCATTGACACGTATGTGTGTGTCAGCACGCGTGTGTGTGTGTGTGGGGTGTGTGGGGGGGGTCACACAGTGCAGCGTGACCCTGCGTGACCTCGGCAGAGGTGGAAAAAGTACAAAAATATTGTACCTAAGTAAAAGTACAGATTTTCTGCTTGAAAATGACTTAAGTAAAAAGTACCCATTAAGAACATTACTTAAGTCAAAGTATAAAAGTACCTCAAATTAAATATAATAAAGTACCAAAAGTACATGGTGTAAAATGTACTTAGGTACAAAATTATTTTCAAAAGGATTGCAAAGAAATGAAGTCCCAACATTGTCATGCTGTCGAAAGTGGCTTCATTCCAAGAATTTGCTTACAACTCTAAATAATGGTGATATTATTCTGACCCTCTTTAATGTAATACTTTAATTTGTAGCGAGTAACGACGTGTCCAATTTTAAATATAGCGGAATTTTTTATTTTTTTTTTTCTTGAAAAATGTAACGAAGTAAAAGTACAGAAAAATTAAAGTATCAATAAAAGTACAAATTCTCAAAATTCTCTTACTTCGTTACTTTACAACACTGGACCCCGGCTAACGTGAGCTGCTTGTTCTGACCTGCAGGTTTGGATCAACACGTCGGACATCATCCTGGTGGGGCTGAGGGATTACCAGGTGGGTTTCACGCCACACTGACGTTCACACACTCCTCACACACTCCTCACGTTCACACACTCCTCACACACTCTAGAGACACTTGGGTGAATGACTCTAATCATGTTGCCAGGACAACAAAGCCGACGTCATCCTCAAGTACAACGCAGACGAGGCTCGGAGCTTGAAAGCGTACGGAGAGCTGCCGGAGCACGGTGAGTTGAACCGCCCCGGGTTCCCCCTTCATAACTGAGTCGTTTTAAAGGGTTTAGTACCAGGTAAAGGTTGGGGGGGGTGAAAGATGACAAATCTACCATTTTAGAAACTGAAAACGAGCACGCAGTAGCAGAGTGTGGCCAGCAGAGGTCGGTGTTTCCCTGACTCTAGTTGCTCCATGACGTCAGTGAGTTCCCTTGACTTCCTGCAGCTGCAGCAGCTGCTCCGTGTGTAAATAGTCTGACCGGTGATTTAATAACAACTGAGACGTGACACAACTAGATGTCTGACTCGCTTCACGTTGTTTTGCCTCTTCTGCATAAAAACTGTTAGTCTGAGCGGAGACAGAAGTGTGGCGTCAAGCCGCTTCAGCGTGGTCATCATTTAGTCCCAGAGCTGCTGCAACGCGCCGGCGGCTGCTGCTGCTACGTTTACATATTTATTTATTTATTTATTTATTTATTTATTTATTTATTTATTTATTTATTTATTTATTTATTTAAAAGGGACAACGCACATTAATTAACATGAGCACTTGAGTCCATCATGTAAATGTGCCAGATTTAGCCATACAGGCTAATTTACATCTGCAGTCCCTGGCAGGTTGATGGTGTATATAAAAAACATTGAAAAAGAACACATTAAAACACTAAAATGTAAAATGTTCATCACGGAGGATGGAGAACCAGAACCAGGGCAGGCCGTCGTGTCCT
Source organism: Cololabis saira (assembly GCF_033807715.1). Taxonomy (NCBI): domain Eukaryota; kingdom Metazoa; phylum Chordata; class Actinopteri; order Beloniformes; family Belonidae; genus Cololabis; species Cololabis saira. The sequence goes on from NC_084608.1 coordinate 32,831,879, forward strand.
CATCTGTGTGCAACATTTTTATTTAATGCTGCTGCGGGAGTTCTGATCACGCAGTCCTGCGGGCGACTTTGTGAATCCATCAACATTAACAGGGCGGTCCTTAAAAAGTCCTAAAATAAGGCTGTTAAATGTCCTAATTTCTCTTAAATCTCAGTCCAAGGTCATGGTTTTGAATCTTAATTTTAGTAATTTATCCTTAATTCATCATTAACAAAACACTCTGAAAAGGAAAAGTTAATTTAATTGTTTTCCAGTTGTTAGACACATACTTGCTCGACAACGCCTCAGTCAGGGTTGCCAGGTTGAGCGGGTTTCCACCCAGTTAGGTGGGTTGATAAAATCTGGGCTGCTTTTCCTGGTTTTTACTAAATATTTAGGAGAAATTATTTACAAAATAGTAGAAACTTACACAATAAACTCTCTGATATTTTATTTACTTTAATCTACTCAATTTAATTGTAGTCTTTGTTTTGAGCCTGAACCTTTTTTGGTTATTTAGTGGTTTTGTGAAGCTTCATTTGCTTATGATTGAATTTTATTACACATTTAATAATTTATGATTTTAACATAGAGAATGTTTGATTTGTTTTTCATCATTTTGGTGGGTTTACAGGACTGTCTCAGAAAATTAGAATATTGTGATAAAGTTCTTTTATTTTCTGTAATGCAATTTATAAAAAAAAAAAAAAAAAAAAAAAAAGTCATACATTCTGGATTAATTACAAATCAACTGAAATATTGCAATACTTTTATTATTTTAATATTGCTGATCATGGCTTACAGTTTAAGATTAAGATTCCCAGAATATTCTAATTTTTTGAGATAGGATATTTGAGTTTTCTTAAGCTGTAAGCCATGATCAGCAATATTAAAATAATAAAAGGCTTGCAATATTTCAGTTGATTTGTAATGAATCCAGAATGTATGACATTTTTGTTTTTGTAATTGCATTACAGAAAATCACAGTATTCTAATTTTCTGAGACAGTCCTGTATATCGCGTTTGGGCTGGAATCTGTCAGATTTGGCAACCTGGACCTCAGTTCTGGATTTCTTAGTCGACCTAGTCTCAAGACGAGGCAATCAAATATGGCTAAATGGAAACTTAGAAACATTGGGTTCAAACTGCGACTGTCTTTTTGGTCTTAAATCTAGTTTGAAATGGTATCAAAAAGTCTTAAAATGAACTTGGTCAGACCTGTAGACACCCTGATTAATCACCCGCCTGTAGTAGACGTAGTGTTTTTGTGATGAAGCACAATCATTTGTTTTTAACATCCGTCTTCGTCCCGGCAGCTAAAATCAACGAGACAGACACCTTCGGGCCCGGAGACGATGACGAGATCCAGTTCGACGACATCGGGGACGACGACGAGGACATTGATGATGTAAGTTCACGGGATGTCGTGTACGATTGTTCTGTTTCCTTTTAAGACTCAATGTCCTGGAACTGCAGTTTACTCTCTGAAGTCTCCGCGCTGCCGTCAGTGCGACGCCCACCTTTTAATTTCTCCGATAAACGGGACCTTCAGCTTTTAATCTCTGATGAAAGATGCGGCAACTAAAAGTCGCTTAAACTCGTCTTTTGACAACAGACAAACAGCCGGAGCTCCTCTGAAAGTGAGGAAATGTTCTCAGGTTTTGGTTTGAGATCTTCAAACGTGGATCAATAAAGTCTCAATCTTCTGACTGATTAAAAGATCGGCAGCGGTTTCTCTCGTCGCTTCAGTTTACTGTTTACTTTCAGGTCATTGAAGGACAAAACAAGTCCTGTAAAAAACTGCTATTAAAGCGTTAGATTCATCTTTAGTTAAGGAAATACTCGTCATTTCTTAATAGTTAAAAGTCTTAAAACAAAACAAGGCATAAACATCAGTGGTTCTGCTACTCTAACGATGGTAAGAACTAACTAGGGGTGTAACAAGATATCGTGCCACGAAATTTCGCGATACAAAAACGTCACGATACGTGTCGTGGAGGTGACAAACTGTATCGCGATATTGGGTTATTAATATTAATCTATTGTGTTGACTAGTAACGACCGCGCCTCGACCCGCGGACCAAAATCTTCCTCCGCTCAGAAGAAACTAGTCCTGTTTTGAGCTCTGAACTTTTACTAATGTAAGGCTGGTGTAGAGTTAAGCCTTACCTTTTATTAAATTAAACCTTTTTGGGGTGGTGAGTAGGATAAACACGGGAAACTTCTGCTGAGTTCCAGTGTACTTTAATGTCCCTCAACAGTGTAGGATTTTAGAACATCAACACAGCACCTAGTGCCGTACTGTGGCGTATCACTCCGCCCAATCTAAAACATATTAACAACTACAGATAAACTGACTAGTGTCATTATAGTCCCTGATTTACATCAGAATATAAAGAATAGATTTATAAAATAATGAAATAACCTTCTTAACAAAAATAAATCTCCTCATCATCTTTTTTATGATGTAAAATTGTATGTATTTATTTACTTTTATTTATTTATTTAATTTTAGTTGTTAAATTTCTGGAAAAGAAAAAAGTCAAATCATACATGAGAGAAACTATTCAGTTTGTGTCTAAATATTTGTACTTGTATGAAACTGAAGATGCATAATGCAAACCTGACATTTACTTTTAGTTCAGTTTGTGGAAAATGGTTGGCCTGGCTTTCTCTTTAAAACTTAAACAGTTATAAAGCATTACAAACTGGAACAATAGGGCAAACGCACAGTATTGTTTTGTATTTTGTGTCTTTCAAATAAAAGACACTTTTTTCCAGTCATATGTTCCTCATTCAAGGTTGTTAAAAAAATACTGCTATAATATCGTATCGTTATCGTGACCTCAATATCGTGTATCGTGAGATTAGTGTATCGTTACACCCCTAAAACTAACAAATCAAAAATCCTCAGCTTCTGAACTCAAATTATAAGGAAAATAATTCAATTTATTGTTTTTTTCATGAAAATCATTCATGGGGATATTATTTCATTTAAAGGGTTGCCATGATTAAAATAGTTGGGATGAAGACTAAAGTTGATTTGAGCAAAGAAAAGTGTGGGATTTAAAAAACAAAATGGCTGTTTTTCTTCCTTTTTAACCTTTTAATAAAAGATGTTTTCCGCGGTAACGCAGCAGAGGCGGTAAAAGCCCCGGCGAGGGCCGACCAGAACCAGCGCCGGACTCTAACTCTGCTTCTCTCCTCCAGATCTAAAGAGCTGCTGCTGGAGGGAGACGCCCGAGTCCTGCACCCGCTGCTCCCGCTGGGACGTTTCCAGTCCGTTCAGCGCACCATTAATTTCATTAACATCAGCTTGTCAGTCCAATCCAGTTTATCGATATACGGCCGCGTTTTCCACTTTGTTCACCACCAGTACACATCTTTGTTTTCAGTGCATTTCAGACGGGGTGAGCACCATCAGTACTTTGATTTCTTGTTGTTATGAGTAGATGTGAGATGCTGCTTCCGAAGGACCGTCTCGGTTGCCACGGCAGCAGCTTCAGCAGGTTGCCTGGCGACCGATAGCGGCGCGCAGCGTTTTGCCTTTCCTGCACCCGTGCGGTTGGAAGAGACGACCTGAGCAGGCTGGCGGCCGGCGCGGGTGAATATCAGACGCTGGTGGATATTTACCTTCTTTTTTTTTTTGCTTCTAACAACAAATTTGACATCTTGCCGTGTCAGTCTTTTGATTACTTTTTTAATTTTTTGTCCAAGAAACGCTGTTTTGTAAAGGCCGACACCGA
>NC_084608.1:32840603-32850603 GCF_033807715.1 Cololabis saira
GTTTAAGTATTACTGTGCTTTTTTTCTCTTGCAATTTTACATTTCATGGATGATGTCACGCCTGCAGCAGGCTTTTTGCAGCATTTTCTATTGTTGTCGTCTTTGATTATTACGCATTTAAATGGATCAAAATCTATATCTTTGCAGCAGTAATGATTATCTTAATGTGCAAACTGATCATATATAGTAATTTATCACAGTGGTACAATTATAAGTGCAGGATTTGTTATTCTCAATGCCATCATGGTGGCATTTGTCGTTTATAGGCTATATGTTTAATTCTAACTGAGTCAATTGTTTATATCTATAAATATATTGTAGTATATGAGCTCTTGTTTAGGTCTGCATGGTTTTTCCAAGATTTCTTTACCGTTTCTGGGGCGTTATATTCAACATTTATGTGTCTTAAGATCACACCTTTATCATGACTCAGCCCAGCTGCTTGTGATGTCATAGTAACTGGATGATCAGCAGTACTCGAGTTGTAAAAATAAATCAGGGGGGATGGTGGATTTTATCATATGCTGACAGATAATTTGTGCTGATTATAAATAATATAATGTATTACAAATAATAGCACTGACCAAAACACCTGCAGAAATACTGCAGGAATGACATAGCAGCAGTTAAATGCAGCCTTCTGTAAGCTTTAAATATCCACTGGGCTTACATCAAATACATCAAAACACAACAATAAAAAACAGTTTTCTGAACTTATCAATATGACTCTGTCCTTCACAGGATAAGTAAAATGGATCACTGCAAAAACTCAAAATCTTAACAAGAATATTTGTCTTATTTCTAGTTAAAATGTCTCATTTTAGTAAAAAAAATCTCATTACACTTAAAACAAGACTCATCACTGGAAAAAACAACAATTTTCACCTGTTTCAAGTAAATTTTCACTTGAATTAAGTAGAAAAATCTGCCAGTGGAACAAGATTTTTTTGTTTGGAATAAGAAGATAAATCTTGTTCCACTGGCAGATTTTTCTACTTAATTCAAGTGAAAATTTACTTGAAACAGGTGAAAATTGTCAAATAAGTTATTTTTCTGGTGATGACTCTAAATGTTGAAATAGCAGTAAAACCACATTCATTGATGAAATGACATAAGGGATGAAAAGGGGGGATGATTTGGTCCGTTTTTATTTCAGGGGGGGATGCCATCCCCCCTCATCCCTCCTCAACTCCAGTACTGATGATCGGGACTAAGATTTACATATATCTGCATGAATTAAAGGAATGTGTGGTTTGTGACATCATCATCCGCTGGAGGCGTGTTATGGGGGGAGGGAGGAGGGCTGGATCAGGGGTCACCCTGACCCCTGACCCCTGGGCTGAGCCTGTCCCCAGCTCAGTTTGATGTTTAGCTGCATGAATCCTGTCTCTCTGCTCCTGAGAGCAGCACTGGTTCCTCCTGGATCTCCGCTGCTCCCCGGCAGACAGGCGTCTCCTTCCCGATCCCCGGCGTCCAGCCCCACAGGTAAAAACACACATCACTTCCTGCAGCTCCGCTGTTTTCATCATCATATTCAAGGTGACTTTCCCCGCTCAGAGGAAAACAAGATGAAATAAATCTAAAAATGGAAGATGGGAGGCGGATCGGGGCGTCTGTTTTGGTGAGGAGAGAGTAGATCTACGTTCCAGCTCGTCTGTACGGTGGCCGAGACCCGCCATTGCTGAAAATTAAAGAAACGCTGCAAATAAAAATAAACGCCGCTGCAAATAAAATAAACGCTTAGCAAATAAAATAAACGCTTAGCAAATAAAATAAACGCTTAGCAAATAAAATGAACGCTGCAAACAAAAAGAAACACCGCTGCAAATAAAAGAAACGCTGCAAATATAAATAAACCCCGCTGCAAATAAGATAAAAACGGAAGTGAATTACCGGGGACTATTTTTGCAGATGCACTGGTGTTGCACATTAATAATTACACGTAGCGACGTTGAACACTAACCTTTTCACTTATTTTCTCGTTCGTTGTTCTTCTTATTCCTCGCTCTTCTTATTTCTTCCTTTTCACTTAAGTCCTCTTCGTGTTCTTCTTCTCCTCTCACGTAAAAAACACCGGTGCATCAGCAAAAATAGTCCCCGGTAATTCACTTCCGTTGTGGCTTTTTTATTTGCGTAGTTTTTTTTTATGTGCAGTGGCGTTTATTTTATTTGCAGCGGGGTTTCTTTATATTTGCAGCGTTTATTTTATTTGCAGCGGCGTTTCTTTTTATTTGCAGCGTTTCTTTTATTTGCAGCAGCGTTTCTTTTATTTGCAGCGTTTCTTTTATTTGCAGCAGCGTTTCTTTTATTTGCAGCGTTTATTTTATTTGCAGTGGTGTTTCTTTTTATTTGCAGCGTTTCTTTAATTTGCAGCAGCGTTTCTTTATATTTGCAGCGTTTCTTTTATTTGCAGCGGCGTTTCTTTTTATTTGCAGCATTTATTTTATTTGCAGCAGCGTTTCTTTTTATTTGCAGCGTTTATTTTATTTGCAGCAGCGTTTCTTTTTATTTGCAGCGTTTCTTTTATTTGCAGCAGCGTTTCTTTTTATTTGCAGCGTTTCTTTTATTTGCAGCGGCATTTTTTTTTATTTGCAGCGTTTCTTTTATTTGCAGCAGCGTTTCTTTTTATTTGCAGCGTTTCTTTTATTTGCAGCAGCGTTTCTTTTTATTTGCAGCGTTTCTTTTATTTGCAGCAGCGTTTCTTTTTATTTGCAGCGTTTCTTTTATTTGCAGCAGCGTTTCTTTTTATTTGCAGCGTTTCTTTTATTTGCAGCGGCGTTTCTTTATATTTGCAGCGTTTATTTTATTTGCAGCGGGGTTTCTTTATGTTTGCAGCGTTTATTTCATTTGCAGCAGCGTTTCTTTTTATTTGCAGCGTTTATTTTATTTGCAGCAGCGTTTCTTTTATTTGCAGCGTTTATTTTATTTGCAGTGGCGTTTCTTTTTATTTGCAGCGTTTCTTTAATTTGCAGCAGCGTTTCTTTATATTTGCAGCGTTTCTTTTATTTGCAGCGGCGTTTCTTTTTATTTGCAGCGTTTATTTTATTTGCAGCAGCGTTTCTTTTTATTTGCAGCGTTTATTTTATTTGCAGCAGCGTTTCTTTTTATTTGCAGCGTTTCTTTTATTTGCAGCAGCGTTTCTTTTTATTTGCAGCGTTTCTTTTATTTGCAGCGGCGTTTTTTTTTATTTGCAGCGTTTCTTTTATTTGCAGCGGGTTTCTTTATATTTGCAGCGTTTCTTCTATTTGCAGCAGCTTTTCTTTTTATTTGCAGCGTTTCTTTTATTTGCAGCAGCGTTTCTTTTTATTTGCAGCGTTTCTTTTATTTGCAGCAGGGTTTCTTTTTATTTGCAGCATTTCTTTTATTTGCAGCGGCGTTTCTTTATATTTGCAGCGTTTATTTTATTTGCAGCGGGGTTTCTTTATGTTTGCAGCGTTTATTTTATTTGCAGCAGCGTTTCTTTTTATTTGCAGCGTTTCTTTTATTTGCAGCAGCGTTTCTTTATATTTGCAGCGTTTCTTTTATTTGCAGGGGCGTTTCTTTTATTTGCAGCGTTTCTTTAATTTGCAGCAGCGTTTCTTTATATTTGCAGCGTTTCTTTTATTTGCAGCGGCGTTTCTTATTATTTGCAGCGTTTATTTTATTTGCAGCAGCGTTTCTTTTTATTTGCAGCGTTTATTTTATTTGCAGCAGCGTTTCTTTTTATTTGCAGCGTTTCTTTTATTTGCAGCAGCGTTTCTTTTTATTTGCAGCGTTTCTTTTATTTGCAGCGGCGTTTTTTTTTTATTTGCAGCGTTTCTTTTATTTGCAGCGGGTTTCTTTATATTTTCAGCGTTTCTTTTATTTGCAGCAGCGTTTCTTTTTATTTGCAGCGTTTCTTTTTATTTGCAGCGTTTCTTTTATTTGCAGCAGCGTTTCTTTTTATTTGCAGCATTTCTTTTATTTGCAGCGGCGTTTCTTTATATTTGCAGCGTTTATTTTATTTGCAGCGGGGTTTCTTTATGTTTGCAGCGTTTATTTTATTTGCAGCAGCGTTTCTTTTTATTTGCAGCGTTTCTTTTATTTGCAGCAGCGTTTCTTTATATTTGCAGCGTTTCTTTTATTTGCAGCGGGGTTTCTTTATGTTTGCAGCGTTTATTTTATTTGCAGCAGCGTTTCTTTTTATTTGCAGCGTTTATTTTATTTGCAGCAGCGTTTCTTTATATTTGCAGCGTTTCTTTTATTTTCAGGGGCGTTTCTTTTATTTGCAGCGTTTGTTTTATTTGCAGCAGCGTTTCTTTTTATTTGCGTCATTTTCACTTAAGTCCTACAGAATAAAACTGTTTTGATTTTCTTTATGTTAGCTTAAGTCTTCAGTTTGCCCCTGGTCTCTTATAGTCCACGTCCTGGTCTCTTGTAGTCCACCTCCATTGTTTATTATTTTTTGAAGTTTCAGGGTATTTATTTGTATTTATTTGTATTTCGTTGGCGTCTAAATGAATTTTCTTTTCCCTCCGCCGCGTCAAGAGTCCCGGCTGCTCGTAGCTAAAGAACGACGGGAGGACAAAGAGAAGCAGCAAGGTTGGTGCAACCGTCCCTTCAGGTTTCTACGTTCGGTTTAACGGAACAGATGATTCTCAGAAACCAGAATGGTGATTTCTCAAAAGTGCAGGTTTTTGATCAGAGAGGTACGGTGGCCGACAAGGGCCAAATGCACTGCAACGGCCTAACGCGTCTCAGTTAAGGAAAACGGCTTCAAGTACAGAAACGATTCAAATTCACAAACTCAAAACTAGGTACAAAAAGAGGAACGTGGTGCAAATTAAAAAACGTGCTGCAAAAAACAAAGACAAATGCAGCATCATCAAACGTGCTGCAAATAGAGAAACGATGCAAAGCACAAAACAATATAAGACAAGAAACCATCTTCAAAAGAAAAACGCTTCATAACCGGTCACTACAACCGGAAGTCTCCAAACCTGCAGGGGGCGCAGCTGACTGAACCACAGTGTTTACATCCATGGTTTAAACATACAGCAGGAACGGTAATGTGATTTTTATCTCACTATATTTATATACGATGTTTATATCACTGTACAACGCTCTACATTACGAAACGTTTCTTTATTATATTTTAACGTTACAGTCAGCTGTTCGGTCTCTCTCTACATCCCGTGTGTCTGTCCATTGAGCTGTTCCGCTGAGAGCGCCCCCTGCAGGTTTGGTAACCGGTTATGAAGCGTTTTTCTTTTGAAGATGGTTTCTTGTTTTATATATAAATATTTTTATATACGATAAATATAATGAAATATGTTAGTTGAGTTTGATTGACATACCCATAGGCGGCGGTAATTTTATTTTAATGTTATTTTATTTTTATTGTATTTTATTTTAGTTTTTTATTCACTTAGTTGTTGTTTTTTTTATTATTATTATTATTTTTAATTTATGTTATTTGTGAAGTTATTTCTTGGAAAAAGGGGCAGATCAGATAAGATTCTTCTTCTTTCTGCTCCCTTTTCATTCACAAGTTAAGAACATTTGTATTTGTATTGAATTGTTTTATTTTTTGAATGAAATAAAGAATAAAGTGAATGAAAAATATTGTTTTGTGCTTTGCATCGTTTCTCTATTTGCATAGCGTTTGATGATGCTGCATTTGTCTTTGTTTTTTGCAGCACGTTTTTTTCATTTGCACCACGTTCCTCTTTTTGTTCCTCGTTTTGAGTTTGTGAATTTGAATCGTTTCTGTACTTGAAGCCGTTTTCCTTAACTGAGACGTATTAGGCCTGGCAGTGCGTTTGGCCCTTGTCGGCCACCGTAGAGAGGTCCATTAACACGTCTGACGGAAACCAAGATCAACGTGCACGAATAAACGGACCTGGGAGATTCTGTGATTCTGATTCTGAGCTTGTTGTTACAATGATCTGATTTCTTAAAACTAGGGTTGTCCCGATCTGGATTTTCTAGCTCCCTATCCGATCCCGATCACTTGAGTTTGAGTATCTGCCGATCCCGACTTTTCCCAATCCGATCACTTTTCTTGGCTCCCGATACATTTCCGATACTTTTTCCCGATCAGATACATTTTGGCAATGAATTAAGTAAAAAAAAAAAAGAGGACTAAAACTCAAATTGTCCCAAGTTTCTTTTATTGTCCATTCTCTCCAACATGGACATATATTTATTTTCACTGACTGCATCATTGGATCAAAACAAAGCTTATCAGCACTGGTGCCACAAAATGTATAAAAATAAAATTGTAAACTAAAACTAAAAGTGAAGAATAGTGCAATAACCAAAACAAATAAATTTTACTCCAAAAGAGGTAGTTTACCTACTAGGTTCAAAAGTTGAATGACATCCAGTCAAATTCACAATCAATAGAGGGTCTGCATTGACGTCAGTTCCCCACTGGACCAGCCCCCTTACTGCACCGAGTGGCTGCAACTAGTGGAGAAGACGGGATAACAGACGATTATCAGCTTAAATTAAAGGTAGTTGGACTTGACAGTGACCCGTACAGTTACCCCAAGAACCAGTGGTCCATGGACATTAATATTTGGTACAGTTACCAAGAACCAGTGGTCCATGGACATTAATATTTGGTACAGTTACCAAGAACCAGTGGTCCATGGACATTAATATTTGGTACAGTTACCAAGAACCAGTGGTCCATGGACATTAATATTTGGTACAGTTACCCCAAGAACCAGTGGTCCATGGACATTAATATTTGGCCACGAATCCAGTTTCCTGATATTTATATGTACTTAATTTCTACGCCGGGGAAATACACGAAGCAAAGCTTGAAGGCTTACAAAAGTCTTGACGCTTGGTCCGACTTCAAGGCAGGATTTGTTGTAGAAATTAAAGTTATGAGGACACCGAACTTTATGATTTGACCGTTTAACGTTAGCTACCCAAAAATCCAACATTACCTGATACAAAATGGGAACCACAAATCCACGTTTCGGTGTCTGGAATCCAGTTGTTTCTGAGAATTGCAGCGACCCATTTGTCTCTCTTAAGCTTATTTTTCGTGAGTCTGTAAAATGATAACTCAGATTTCTTGCTAAATCTATGAGTACAGTTGATCGCACGACAGCTCTTTCACATTTTAGATGTTTTCTAGTGGCTCAAACTGAAAGTTTACGCTGCCACTCAGTCTTTCTGACACTCAGTCTTTCTGACACTCAGGCCCCGTTTACACATAGCCGGGTATTTACAAAAACGGATATTTCCCCCTCTACATTTTGAAAAATTCCATCGTTTACACAAGATCGTTTTCAAAATCTCTTCGTTTACACAAACCCGCATAAATATGCTGTTAAGGTGCTATGAGCAGCCAAACCTACAGGGGGCAGTGTAACGAGAAGCATAAAGTCATGCTAGCCAATCAGAGTCCTGGAAAAAAACGTCAACAAATGACACGTGTGAAGCCTGAATAATATGGTTCCGTGTTAAATCGACCGCGTACCCTACGCCGTCGGCTCTGCGTTGGGGTAACGCGGAACCATAAATCAGCCTGGACTGCCATTTACTTCCAAGACGGAACGACAGTCTTTCGTTTGGAGTGACAGAGAAGTGGAGTTACTTTTAAGTGTGACTTTAGAATATAAAACAGGTAAAATACAAGAAAATATTGAAGGTGGCCAAACAAATTGTAAACGCAGGTCGCACACATGACGCTGGTGACGTTTCTGTTGCATAATGTGACGTTCTGAAGCCCAAATCTCCGTTTTCCTCTGTTTAGACGCAAACGTGAAAACAGAGTTTTTGAAAATCTCCACTTTAGCCGGAGTTTTCAGAAATGATCATTTTTGGAGACTTTGAGCTCAGTTTTCGTGTAAACGAACGAACAAAACGCATGAAAACGCCACAGTTTTTGCTCCGTGTAAACGCGGCTTCAGTCTTTCTGACACTCAGTCTTTCTGACCCTCAGTGGGCAAAACCCGCCGTGAAGTTGCATCTGTGACGTCATGCACATTCCCTCTATAAGAAAATTAAAATACAGTTTGGCTTAACCTTAGTTCAGAATTCCCAACAGCATGAAATGAATAGCATCAGCTTTTCATCGCGGCTGTTTCAGTTTTCCATCACTGTGTTGTAATGATGTTACGCAGAGCGTAGGAACCAAGTGTGGTTGTTCAGAGAGGGACCCTTTAGGCCGTAACGCCAGCCTGCAAAATAGCAGTCCGTCATCGTTGTGTGTTGTCACAATACCAATTTTTGAAAATGACGTGATCGGGCCAATCGATCGGGACTACACTACTTAAAACTAGGGCGGTCAGTTTAGCATGTTAATTAGATTAATTAATTACACTGCCAATTAACGCGTTATGAAAATTAACGCAATTAATTATGAGTGGCAAAATGCGCGAGCATTTTAAATTTGGCCCATTGAGGGACCCGTAGATAACTTCCCTCCTGCTGCTAGTCATGCTAACAAAGCAGTGACAGACCTGGACGACTCAGCAAATCTTTGCTAGGGCCTTTGAACGGCAAGTTTATGCATAAAAAGAAAGAAGACGGGACTATCAACAAGAACGCAGTGATTTGTACATTTTGTAAAAAATAATTTTCCTCTCAGCGGAGCTGCTCCAGCCTGAATTATCATTTAAACGCTAAACATGTCCGGACAAGTTCCACTGTAAACGTTACAGCTACTAGCGCTAGCGTGAGCTCACTTCACCAACCCACGCTTGCAGAATCTGGGAAACGAATGAGCAAAGCCACGACATAAAAACTGACAAACTCAATGGCAAAGTGGGTTTCTGCTGATTACAGGCCGATTTCAATCGTGGAAGACGATCAAGGAGGAATGGGGTCGTAAACAAACCGTATTAAAACCTTACCCCCAGGCCAACGTGCACAGATACACGGCCAACTGAACAGGAAGATATTTTTTCTTTTGAATTTCATTTATGAAACACACTTCACCAATAAAAATGTGGATTACAAATCTTCTCTTCTTAGTGTATTCAATTGATTAGTCATGCACTGCAATTTTGTAATGTCCAAGAATTCTAATTCTTTATTTGGGGACCTTTAGCAGATATGAGATTAAAATGTGATTAATTAGATTAATTAATTATAAATCCTGTAATTAATTAGATTAATTTTTTTAATCGCCAGACAGCACTACTTAAAGCAGCACTATGTAACTTTTCCACCTTAATATCATATTTCATCATCATCATTGTGATGGTACATCAACTTCCAACAGGTTTAATGAACCTCTGTCATGGTCTGAGGGGTCTGTATCGCCTTCACTGGCACTATGTAACTTTGAAGAATGAGATCAAGTCATATTTAGGCAGAAACAACTTTTCATTAACTGTATTTGGCCTTCAATCAATTTTTTGCAGGTGAAAATGCCTATTTTGTGTTGTAAACGAGTTAAAAGCAATCCTGTGAGCTCTAGTGTTTATATTATGAAGCTCAAGAATGAGATCAAATCATATTTAGGTAGAAACAACTTTTCATTAACTGTATTTGGCCTTGGATCAATCAATTTTTGGCAGGTAAAAAGACCCATTTTCAGGGGAGAAATCAGATTCTGGCAGGCAATCACTTTTTGGAACGACACCGGCGTTCACTCGCTGGCATGAGCTGAAAGACGAGGAGGGATGTCTGACAAGAGAGACAGAATTGTTATGATACAAATGTAAATGTAGAGTTCTATGTTCAATAAGAATAAAAATTAGAATGTTTTCACATTTGTCTTGGGTTTTGGTAATTCTAAAATTACTGACAATATCAACAACAGACACAGAATAATAATAGTGATCATAAAATTGTGTAATTGGCAATGAGGAAGCTTTATAAAATAATAATACAATTGAATAGAATTACAGCACTAGAGGAAAGAATGCAATGCAAAGAAAATGTATAGAACATTTCTACTATTTTTTCTGAGAACTGTAAAATTGTGCAGGGCTGATCTGCAAAACATTCAGTTATTCACAGGTTATCAAGTATTTTTTTATTTTGTCAGTAAGTATGTTGGACTACTAAT
>NC_084608.1:32858103-32893103 GCF_033807715.1 Cololabis saira
TACTTACTTACTTACTTACTTACTTACTTACTTACTTACTTACTTACTTACTTACTTACTTACTTACTTACTTACTTACTTACTTACTTAGCAACCAACCAACCTACTTACTTACTTACTTACTTACTTACTTACTTACTTACTTACTTACTTACTTACTTACTAACTAACTAACTAACTAACTAACTAACTAACTAACTAACTAACTAACTAACTAACTAACTAACTTACTTACTTACTTACTTACTTACTTACTTACTTACTTACTTACTTACTTACTTACTTACTTACTTACTTACTTACTTACTTACTTACTTACTTACTTAGCAACCAACCAACCTACTTACTTACTTACTTACTTACTTACTTACTTACTTACTTACTTACTTACTTACTTACTTACTAACTAACTAACTAACTAACTAACTAACTAACTAACTAACTAACTAACTAACTAACTAACTTACTTACTTACTTACTTACTTACTTACTTACTTACTTACTTACTTACTTACCTAGCGACCAACCTTCTAACTAACTAACTAACTAACTAACTAACTAACTAACTAACTAACTAACTAACTAACTAACTAACTAACTAACTAACTAACTAACTAACTAACTAACTAACTTACTTACTTACTTACTTACTTAATTACTTACTAACCAAACTAGCTACATATTGACCAACCTACTAACTTACTTACTTACTTAACTACCTATTTAATTACCTACCTAGCAACTAACCTACTTACTAACTAACTAACTAAATAACCTACATGGCGACCAACCTACTAACTTACTAACTAAATAACTTACTTACCTGCCCACCTAGTGACCAACCTACTTACCAACCAACTATCTAACTAACTAGCTTAACTACCCACGTAATGACCAACATACTTACCAACTAACTATCTAACTAACTAACTTGACTACCTACCCAATGACCAACCTACTTACTATCTAACTAACTAACTAACTAACTAACTAACTAACTAACTAACTAACTAACTAACTAACTAACTAACTAACTAACTAACTAACTAACAGACACATGGATGGATGGACAGATGGACAGACGGACGGATGGATAGAGACGTGGATGTAATCATGAGATCATGATCTATGAACTAATAACAAGATGTGGGCAGTGGGCGTATATAAACCCTAACCTTCTTAACCTCCAGATTCTGGACCAATGAGCAGGTGTTTTATTCCAGTGGGAATACTTACTTACCTACCTACTTAATTACCTACCTAGCCTACTTACTTAATTACTAAGTAACTAAAAAACCTACCTAGCGACTAACTTACACACTAACTTACTTACATACCTTACCTAGTGACCAACCTACTTACTTACCAACTAACTAACTAACTTACTTACTTACCTACCTACCTATCTACCTATCTACCTACCTACCTAGTGACCAACCTACTTACTTACATACCAGCTAACTAACTAATTAACTTACTTACCAGCCTACCTAGCAACCAACCTACGTAGTTGCTAACTAACTAATGGCCCTTTCGCACTAGTCCTGCCACGGCCCCGTCTTGCGCTTTCGCACTAGGGGCTGAGACGGGTAGAGCCGCTCCAAGCCGATACTATTTCTGTAACCATTCTGGCGAGGTTCTATCCGGGCTGAGACGGGACTATTTCTGACGTCATCACCCTTATTGATCCCTGATCAGTTATTGATCTTACTTACTTACCTACTTACTTACTTACTTACCTACTTACTTACTTACTTACTTACTTACTTACTTACTTACTTACTTACTTACTTACTTACTTACTTACTTACTTACTTACTTACTTACTTACTTACTTACTTAGCAACCAACCAACCTACTTACTTACTTACTTACTTACTTACTTACTTACTTACTTACTTACTTACTTACTAACTAACTAACTAACTAACTAACTAACTAACTAACTAACTAACTAACTAACTAACTAACTAACTAACTAACTAACTTACTTACTTACTTACTTACTTACTTACTTACTTACTTACTTACTTACTTACTTACTTACTTACTTACTTACTTACTTACTTAGCAACCAACCAACCTACTTACTTACTTACTTACTTACTTACTTACTTACTTACTTACTTACTAACTAACTAACTAACTAACTAACTAACTAACTAACTAACTAACTAACTAACTAACTAACTAACTTACTTACTTACTTACTTACTTACTTACTTACTTACTTACTTACTTACTTACTTACTTACTTACTTACTTACTTACGTAGCAACCAACCTACTTACTTACTAACTAACTAAATAACCTACATGGCGACTAACCTACTAACTTACTAACTAAATAACCTACTTACCTACCCACCTAGTGACCAACCTACTTACAAACTAACTATCTAACTAACTAGCTTAACTACCTAGTACCTACTTACTTACCTACTTACTTACTAACTAACTAACTAACTAACTAACTAACTAACTAACTAACTAACTAACTAACTAACTAACTAACTAACTAACTAACTAACTAACTAACTAACTAACTAACTAACTAACTAACTAACTAACAGACACATGGATGGGTGGACAGATGGACAGACGGACGGATGGATAGATAGAGACCAACCTACGTACTTACTTAATTACTAAGTAACTAAAAAACCTACCTAGTGACCAACCTACTTACTAACTAACTATCTAACTCAGTGTCTCCGTGGCCCCCCTGGGGGGCGCCAGAGATCTCTGGGGGGGCGCGAAACTTTGTCTGCTTTGAGGATATGCAGTTGTAAAAATGATATTAGCGCATGTTGAATAAATAAAAAATCATAATAACACACCTAATGGAATACAGTAATCCAAGTCTGTATAAACCCACGTGATGACCAAAATATATTTCTAAGTTATTTAGCAGGATAAAAACATAACTTATTATAATATCATTATTCAACATTTAATGATACTACTACTCCGACAGGTTGTTAAAGGAAAAATGTTAAAAAATGTTGCTCTCATATTAAAATTCCTTGCAATTATTTTTTGTGCGTATTTTATAATTGGTGACACAAAATGAAGGTGAAAAAGACAAAGTCATATGTATACAGGGTAAACCAAAGAGAAATGTATCATAAAAACATAATTAATGTTCATTTTTTTCAATTAAAGGTTTGTAACGAATAACTTTACTCTTTTGGTGCTAGTACCACTGATCTAACTAGCTTAACTACCTACCCAATGACCAACGTACTTACTATCTAACTAACTAACTAACTAACTAACTAACTAACTAACTAACTAACTAACTAACTAACTAACTAACTAACTAACTAACTAACTAACTAACTAAACTCCTCCAAGGTTGACTAAGAAACAAGGAAAGTGTTGGGCTCCTGTGATAACAAGCCCCCGTTTCCACCAGCTGCCTCTGGGAGCTCGGTGCTGAGTTATTGATCCCTGATCAGTTATTGATCCCTGACCAGTTATTGATCCCTGACCAGTTATTGATCCCTGATCAGTTATTGATCCCTGACCAGGTCCGGTGGTCGGAGCTCCAGCGACTTCCTGTCAGCTGATGGATCCTGCTAACTCAGCTGCAGCCCAGGAGTTCAGCTGCTTGTGTAGATCAGATCATAGCAGAGCTCCATGTGGGCGTGGTCCTAAAACATCACGTATTATGGCATGCTTCACATATCAGCATGAGGGTTGCTATCTATTGATCTGGTGCCTGTCGGGCTGCTGCAGCCTCATCGATGATGCCATGGTGATGGGCGGCTCGCGGGGCCATGACATCACCAGCGCCGTTTACTGGAAGAGTCGATGGCAGACGCCCATGAGCAACACAGATTCAGGATCCATGTCACGACAGACTCAGTTAAAACCCGTCACGGATTATTCTCTTCAGAGCAGGAAAGTCGAGGGTCTGATAACCGTCAGATATAGAGATTTTTATACATAAACCGTTTCAATCACTTCTGTTTTTTTATTTTATTTCAGAAGCTGGAAGGAGAACAGTTTGACGTTTAAACTTGAAACAAAGTATAAAAATATAAAGTTAGGTCATCAGTCAGTTGATTTAAAAATAAAAGCATTTCTGCTCCCAAACAAGGGTCAGAATGCGTTTTTACGGTTTTACTTGAAGAAGGTATTTTATATGTTGATCCGCTCTGATCGCTGCGGTTGTTGACCCTCCTGCAGTTTTCTGTTTCACAAACGTCTCTTCAGGTAATTATAGTTGGAAGTCGTTATGAGACATTTGTTTGTCTTCATCTCCTCAGATCTCGTTTTATTATCTGGGCTCAGACCTCAGTTCAGTCTGGACTAGTTTCTTCTGTGTGAAGATGACCTGGCGGGTTTTCTCAAGGTGTTATCCAGGTTTTCTCAGTTTATTCTCCAGGTTTTTTGTCCAGGTTTTCCGTGGTTTTCTCTGTTTTTTTTCCAGGTTTTCTGTGGGTTTCCCATGGTTTTCCCCAGGTGTTCTCCAGGTTTTTTCCCAGGTTTTCGGCAGGTTTTCTCTGGGTTTTTTGAGGGGTTTTCTCTGTTATTTTTCCAGGTTTTTCTTTTTTTTCCCAGGTGCTCTCAAGGTGTTATCCAGGTTTTCTCCAGGTTTTCTCAGTTTATTCTCTAGGTGTTCTCCAGGTTTTTTCACAGGTTTTCGGCAGGTTTTCTCTAAGTGTTCTCCAGGTTTTCTCTGGGTTTTTTGGGGGGTTTTCTCTGTTATTTTTCCAGGTTTTATCCAGGTGCTCTCCAGGTGGTGTCCAGGTTTTATCCAGGTTTCCATGTTTTTTTCTCTAGGTTTTTTCCAGGTTTTCTGCAGATTTGCCCTGTTTTTTTCCAGGTTTTTTCCAGGTTGTTTTCCAGGTTTGTTTTTTTTGAGGTTTTCTCTATTTTTTCTTTTTCTTCCAGGTGGTGTCCAGGTTTTCTCCAGGTTTCCCTGTTTTTTTTTTCTAGGTTTTCTCCATGTTTTCTGCAGATTTTCCCTGTTTCTTTTTTCAGGTTTTCTCCAGGTTTTTTCCAGGTTCTCTGCAGGTTTTCTCCAGGTGTTTTCCAGGTTTTCTGCAGATTTTCTCTAATTTTTTTCCAGGTTTTCTCCAGGTTTTTTCCAGGTTTTCTGCAGATTTTCTCTAATTTTTTTCCAGGTTTTCTCCAGGTTTTTTCCAGGTTTTCTGCAGATTTTCCCTGTTTTTTTTTCCAGGTTTTCTGCAGATTTTCCCTTTTTTTTTCCAGGTTTTCTCCAAGTTTTTTCCAGGTTTTGTCCAGGGTTTTTCCAGGTTCTCTGCAGATTTTCTCTCATTTTTTTCCAGGTTTTCTCCAGGTTTTTTCCAGGTTCTCTGCAGATTCTCCCTCATTTTTTTTCCAGGTTTTCTCCAGGTTTTTTCCATGTTTTCCCTGTTTTTATCCAGGTTTTTTCCAGGTTTTCTCAGTTTTTTTCCAGGTGTTTTCCAGGTTTTTCAGTGGCCTCTGAATGAATTGTCAGTGGGAGTAAGTGTGAAGCTGGTTGTCCCAGTTGTCTAGTCTGGTCCTGTGACGGACTGGCCTCCAGGTTAATGCTGCAATAGACTCCCCCCCCCCCCCCCCCCGGCTGTATCCTGCCTCTGTCTTTGATCTGATTCTGCATCAGTCCCTGTCCACGTCCTCACACCTCACGTTTCTTTTCTCTGCCTCTATCTTTAAATCCTCCCCCTCTCAGATTCCCCTCCTCCTCCTCCTGCAGTTTGTGCGTGACTCTGCATGCACCTTCAGCAAACCCCCACAATGCTGAGGTGCAGCGTTTCCACCCTTTTCATACGGGCAGTTTAGCGGCGCAGCATCTCGGCTCTGCGTCAGGGACCTGAGCTGCTGTGTGCAACGCCACCAGTCTAGGAGCTCAGCGGGGAAAACAGAGGAAAAGGTTGCAGATAAAAGGCTGATCTGCATAAAGAGGTGTGAGTGAGAGACTGCAGAGGAGGCCGTTCACACGCTAGCGGTGCTGTAAAGTAACATCTGCACGTCACAACACAAGCTGGAATAATAAACAAAGAAAACCAGGACGAAATGTTAATATCAGTAGGATTAAAACGTCCTGATAAACTGCTGAAAAACTCTAGATCAGTATTTAGTAAAGTTCAATGATCAGCCTGTTTAAAACTGTTTCAGCCTTTTCCAGCATCAAAAGTAGTCGATATGAACGAGAGAAACAAACATTTAAAGTAGAAATAAAGAACGGACACAAAGAAGAAGGTGGAGCCCTGAAATAATCCACCAATAATTTATCAGGTAAATGATTGACGGACATCGTTGTTGCTGCATCTGACATCATTTCATTCATCTGCTTCACTGAAAACTCTCATCAGGACGTGTTTACAGAACGATTTAACAGGTTCATTAAATCGCGAGGGTGTTTTTGTGTTATAAGACACCACAAAGTGCACGATGCAGCACATATTATAAGATAATAATAATAATAAAAATAATAAGACAATAATAAGATAATACTACTACTACTAATAATAATAATAATAATAATAAGCTAATTATTATAATAATTTGATTTGATTTGATTTGATTTTTATTTGTCTCAAACACGCAGGTACATACTGTATAATATAAAAAAGAGCACATTACGATGCCGTGCAAGTTTGAGAAGGAGCTGAAGGAAGCGAAGCTTATCAAGTTCAGCCCCCCCTTACATCGCCACACAGCATATACAATACAATTATTATAAAATACAATTACATAAACATAATATATAAAGCATAAACACATACATACATATATATATATATATATATATATATATATATATATATATATATATATATATATATATATATATATATATATACACACACACATATATTATATATACATACATACATACATACATACATACATACATACATACATACATACATACATACATACATACATACATACATACATACATACATACATACATACATACATACATACATACATACATACATACATACATACATACACGCACACACACACAGATACAGACACCCCAACAAATTTCAATTACATAATGATAATAATAAGATAATAATAATGATAACAATAATAGTAATAATAATAATAAAACAATAATAAGATAATAACAATATTAATGATAATAATAGATAATAATAACAATTTTATAATAATAACAATAACATAATAATATTAAGATAATAATGATAATAATAATAAAATAATAATAAGATAATAATAACAATAATAATTACAATAATGATAATAATAATACGATTATAATAATAATAACAACAATAACATAATAATGTTAAGATAATAATGATAATAACAATAATGATAAATAATAATAAGATAATAATAATAATATTAACAACAATAATAATATTAATATTAACATTATTAATAATAATAATAATAATAATAATATTAACAATAATAATAATAATAAAGATGGGACCCAGTAGGAGTTTATTCTGGTGCGTCAGCTGTGTTCCTGCGTGGTGCAGGAAGGTTAAACGCTTGAAGGAGAAGAAGAGATGAAACAAATGCAGCTCGTATCGGTGTCTAACCCACCCACTCAGTCTGTGTGTGTGTGTGTGTGTGTGTGTGTGTGTGTGTGTGTGTGTGTGTGTGTGTGTGTGTGTGTGTGTGTGTGTGTGTGTGTGTGTGTGTGTGTGTGTGTGTGTGTGTGCATGGGGGGGGTGACGAGCTGCATTTGGCCCCTCCTTCCTGGTAAAGTGCTCTGTAATACAGACTCATCAGAGAGGGCGATCAAGGTCCACAGGGAACGAGAGAGAGAGAGAGAGAGAGAGAGAGAGAGAGAGAGAGAGAGAGGGTGGGGTGTGTTGAATCCTGACGTGAGAGAGAGAAAGAGGGGAGGGAGAGAGAGAGAGAGAGAGAGGGAGGGTGGGGTGTGTTGTGAGTCCTAAGGTGAGAGAGAGAAAGAGAGCGAGCGAGGGAGGGGTGTATTGAATCCTGAGGTGAGAGAGAGCGAGGGAGCAGCAGACGGAGGAGAAGCAGCTCTGCTGCGTTGTGATGCAGCGCTAGTGTGGGGCGAGCGACAGCAGACGGCGCTGAGGGGACGGAGGGCGAGGCTGCTGCTGCTGATGCTGCTGCATGCGGTAACCATGGCGCAGCCATCTCCCTGCGCATCGCCCGGCGTCCGTCGGCCGTAGCGACGGCTCGGTGAGAGAATGTCTCTTCTTCCCCATCTCTGAACGCAACGAGCAGGAGAGGCTGGAGGCCCTGGTCCGCCGGAGAGCCGGGGGCCGCGGCGTGGGGGACGGACAGGACAACCTGGACCACAGGCCCAAGCGCTGGACCTGGGGGGGACCGCCGGACGGGGGGGGACGGTGAGTACAAACGCCCGGACCTGAGTGTTGTTGTTACATGTGGTGATGTCATCGGAGGGGGGGGGTGGAGGTCAGGAAGAGGGGGATGGTGGATGAAAGGGTGGGGACGGCAGAGCAGAGGAGGGCGGCCCTGGACAAAAGGACAGGTGATGGGAGGATACAGGGAGGAGGAGAGGATGGGAGGGGGAGGGATGGAGGGAGAGAGGACAAGGCTGCAGGAGGAGGAGAAGGGATGGATGGAGAGAGGACGAGGACAGGAGGGAGGAGAAGGGATGGAGGGAGAGGAGGACGAGGACAGGAGGAGGAGAAGGGATAGAGGGGAGAGAGGACGAGGACGAGGCTGCAGGAGGAGTGATGGAGGGACGGAGGGATGGTGGGATGGAGAGACAGAAGACAAGGCCTGCAGGAGGAGGGATGGATGGATGGAGGATGATGCTGCAGGAGGAGAAGTGATGGAGGAGGAGAGGAAGAGGCCTCCAGGAGGAGTAATGGAGGGGTGGAGGGATGGAGGCTTCAGAGCTGCTTTGTTTCTAAATGTCTCGAGATCCGGAGGCTTTGAGGTGCATCAGGTGTGTGTGTGTGTGTGTGTGTGTGTGTGTGTGTGTGTGTGTGTGTGTGTGTGTGTGTGTGTGTGTGTGTGTGTGTGTGTGTGTGTGTGTGTGTGTGTGTGTGTGTGTGTGTGTGTGAACCTCTAACCTTGAACCCGGCCTCAGTAGCAGCAGCAGCTTCCTGACGTCTTTTAAGACGGATGTTTTTTCTCGGCGCCGCCATCGCCACGGCGACGCCAGCTCTGCTGTGTTCATAACAACATCAATTATTCACAGTAAACATGGGCTGATGGGTCTGGACCGGGTACCGGGTCTGGGACCGGGTCTGGACCGGGTCAGGACCGGGTCTGGACCAGGTCTGAACCGGGTCTGGACCGTGTTTCTGACATTATGGGATGTCCAGCTACTGCTGCGTCTTGCCAGCAGCCGTTTCCAGGAAGCAGCTGATTATCGGCTCAGTGACCTCCTTCTCTGCTGTGGGCCGTATTGATTAGCTATTGATTAGCTATTGATTAGCTGTCACCGGCCTGGGCCTGCGTTGGGGGGGGGGTTGTTTGTGTTGTGGAGACACCGCAACTATCGCAGCTAAGCCGACGTGGTCGTTTGGCGCCGGCCACCGTCCCCCCATCCTCCCTTACCCTCCATCCCCCCGTTCCCCCATCGTCCCCTCCTCCCTTACCTCTGTTTTGGGAGAAAATCAATTAAGGCTCGAGAGTGGTCGGCAACACAAAATGAATCACACACACACACTCGCTTTTGCTATAATAATATATGAATACATTTATTACCAAAAGAAAAGCAAGCATTGCACATAGAGGACACACACACAATTGCTCTTTTGCTAGGATAAATGTGTCAAGTTATCCCCCACAAATGATAGAGCAATAGATCACTGACAATTACACAGGGCTAGGCCTTATAATAACTCTTACCTCGACACACAAGGACTGGAGAGCCGACAGTCCTGGGCAGAGTGGCCAAAAACCCCGGCTGGGCGTCGTGCACAAAACCCGCAGCAGACTCTGCCCGAACTCCCGGTTGTCTCCGTCTTTATAACTTTATCAACATCCTAAGTCTTGGCCTCCCGCCATGTAGCTGGCTTCCCACGGGAGCTCAGTCCCGTGTGAACAAGCCACATAGGGGGCGCTTTTCTCTCACAGTTACATTTGTTAATAAACAGCAGGTGCAGAGCTGATATGAAAGAGTTGAATCAGGACACTCCATGACACAGAGTTTATATTGGCCCAACTCGAAAAGGTGAATACATGAGCATAATTAATATCAATTCAGGGCATTTCCAGGACACAAAATATATATTTCTCCCTTCAACCTCCCTTACCTCCCTTACCTCCCGTCCTCTGCCCGTCCTGCTGTCTGCACTGCAGTAATCTGAGTAAACGGGTCGATACCTGCGGCCCGGGGCACGTGCAGGTGCAGGTAGGTGTCTGCTCCACCCAGAGTAACGCTTTGCTTTCTCCACTCTGCTCCACCTGCTGCCAGGTGACCCCGCCCTGACCCCGCCCCGCCCTGCCATCGGCTCTGCTCCGCCCGCTTCTGCTGCCAGCCAATCCCGGAACGGTACAGATCACCTGTGCTCCGCCCATCCCTCCAGCCCCACCTCCACCTCCACCTCCACCTCCACCTCCCTGTGTCTGCATGTTTGTGAATGCGTCCTCTGGCTGTGACGTTTGTACTTGTATCTCATAAACAAAGACCTGGTGCGAAGATCAAACATTCACATATGGCACTTATGGTTTGTGGTTATCAGTGAGTGTGTGTGTGCGGTGAGTCTGTGAAAACTTCGCCCCAGAGCTGCTCTCAGCCATTGTCCTTGATGTTATCAGACGGCTCGGTACAGTTCTGTAAACAAGTCCACAGAAGTTTTGAGAGAAGGGGAGGGCTAGTGGGGGGGCAGAGCTGCTTGTTTACATTCCACCAGGGAGATTGTGACTCGAGCAGCGGGCCAAGCTGCCCTGTCAAGGTCAGATTATAGAATCAACAATTGTATGAAAGAAAGGAAACCGGAAGACTCCAGTAATTTTCCGTCTGCCGTTAAGTCTCTGATTCCTCAATGGCGACTCCAAACAGACGAATTTGTGATCAATTCCCGCCAAGCCGAGTTTACAGCTTCTCCAAGGTTTTCTCCATCTTGCCAATGAGCTCAAAGACCGCCGCCAGCCTGCGATTCTGTTCAAGAATCGCATCTAGCTTGCGGCCTTGCTCTCCCAGCGTTAAAGTTTGAGTGCTGATCCCCGTGCTCATTCCTTCAGCAATGTCGGGCAACTCAGAAAGGGCCAGAACGGCTGTCGCCGACTTACGCAATTGTCGATAGGCCAGAAAAATCCCCACTCCAATTAGAAGAAATCCTGCTATCATAAATCAAATTATGAAGGCGTCTTCAACGTCCTCGACGGACATTATCTTGAGACACAACGGTTTCCAGTGTTTGTAGGAATCCATTGTGTATCCAGCAAAAAATGTCCCATCAGGACAGGAGGGCTCCCTTACCCCCTCACTTCTCGTCGCAAAAATCTGGTCAATTGTGCTGAGAGACCAGTTAATCAATTCCATGATTGTAGAGTTTTCGGATGAGTGAAAATGAGAGGCTCTGAAGACAAGACAGGACAAAAGCAGTAGCAGGGAAGGTTGATAAGGGAGAGGAGCAGAAAAAGCGTCCGCCTTCGCTGAGAGCCGGAAGAAGAAGCACCTCAGAGTTGGATCACCAAACAGACTTCTGCTGCCATTGCTGGTGGAATTAAATGAACCAGAAGCCGTCAGAGTCTCTTTCTCTGATGTCACATCCTGACTCAGACGTCTGACTCCAACCCCCCGACCAATCGGTGGCCTGTAGTGTGATGACATCACAGCCCGACTCAGCCGCTTAGAAACTCGGCAGAGAAGTTAGAGAAAAGTATCTACTCGGCACGTTAGACCCCTAGTGGAAAAGAACCAAAACTCGTACCTCAGGGAACGTCATATATAAGTGCCTGGTCAAGAGCGGCGCTGCGGACGAAGTGCATCTCCCAGACTCAGCAGTTTACTTGTAACCGTGGCTGTGATGTCACCATCAGGTTTTCTGGAGGGTGGACTTGGTCTGGATTTCAGACAGAAATGACAGAAACTGTGGTGTTTTCATGCGTTTTGGCCGTTCGTTTTTCACGAAAACGAAACTCAAAGTCACCAAAAACCATCATTTCTGAAAACTCCGGCCAAAGTGGAGATTTTTAAAAACTCTGTCTTCATGTTTGCTTGTAAACAGAGGGAAACGGACATTTAGGCTTCAGAACGTCACATTATGCAACAGAAACGTCACCAGCGTCATGAGTGACACCTGTGTTTACAATTTGTTTGGCCACCGTCAATATTTTCTTGTATTTTACCTGTTTTATATTCTAAAGTCACACTTAAAAGTCACTCCACTTCTCTGTCACTCCAAACGAAAGACTCTTGTTTAATCTTGGAAGTAACTGGAAGTTAATCGTGTCATTTGTTGATGTTTTTTTCCAGGATTCTGATTGGCTAGCATGACTTTATGCTTCTCGTTACACTGCCCCCTGTAGGTTTGGCTGCTCATAGCACCTTAACAGCGTTTTTATGCGGGTCCGTGGAAATGATGGTATTTTTCATCCGGGTCCGTCTGTCCGTCTTCCGGTGTCAACTAACATCTCATCAATAGTTGGTGACTAATTTCTCCTCATTCTGAAGAGTTTCTGTCTCAGACCCCCCCCCCCCCCCCCCCGGCACCGAGGCCTGCTCCTCTTCCTGCTCCTCTTCCTGCTCCTCTTCCTGCTCCTCTTCCTGCTCCTCTTCCTGCTCCTCTTCCTGTCTTCCTGCTCGGGGTCTTGTTCAGCGATGCATACAGATAAATCTCAGCGGGACCCGGTTCATAAAACTAGACCACACCCCGACACACACACACACACACACACACACACACACACACACACACACCGTTCATCACAGCAGACATCCGCCCTGCAGCTGTCTGGGAACCGTATTAGAGCCCAGCATCAGCACCATGCAGGCGTTTTCCATCATCACCAACCCGTTTCACAGCTGCAGCCTCTGCAGAACCGGTCTGCCCCACCCCCCGGTCTAATGCTGCCGCGCTTTTGCGTAAAACCAGAGAGCTTTCATAGAAAATTGACTTTTTTTTTTACATTTATTTTCACGCTCCGTCACCCAGTTTGGCCTTGTTCTGGGTTATTTCCTCTTCTTTGCTCGGCTGCGATGCTGACGCGATACAGACGGGATGCTGACGGTACCGGCAGACGACGGAGGAGAGACTTCAGCCAGTCGGAAGAGAAAATAAACACATTATTTAACATGAACAGCAGAGCCCCCCCCCCCCCCCCCCCGTCCCCCCCCCCCCCCCCCCCGTCGCTGTAAACATGCAAATCCAGGTGTTCAGGATCAGCAGAAGCAGTATCTTCATCGGGGTTATTTCTGTACCTGAACCCAGTCGGCTCAGAGCTCAGACAGCCCATCTCCTCTAATGTGTCATTTCAGTTCAAAACAAAGAAAAATAGTCCACATTCAGCTTTAAGCTGCCCGAGATCTCAGATGAGCGTTTGAATCAGCTGCCACATAAACTAAAGGACAATTCCTGGTAAAACAACAACCTGGCGATGGACCACGACAATTAAAAAGGTTTTTAATGAGAATAAAATACGATCAAATCCTCGTTCTGACTGGAAACGGTGTCACTTCGGTCCCTGAGGAAGTTCATGCTCCTTCCTGATCAATTAATTAGGTTAAAAAGGATGAGTCACTTTTCACTCTGACAGATGTTATTAGAGCTCTTTAATTATTGATAAAACGTCTTAACGAGGTCCAGCGAGCCGCTGAAATCAAGATCTCTCTCTGTTCAGACGCGTCGGTTTCATTTAACTTAATTCAACAATAAGAATCCAAACATGATCAGAATAAAACCCGTTAACAGGATTAAAACCTCTTACCTGTTCAGGTGAGAAAAACACAAATCTTAATTGCGTCGTGTGAAACATTTCTGTCCGTCGCGGCTGCAGCGGCTGCTTCTGTGATGATGATGGTGATGGTGATGATGATGATGATGATGATGATGATGATGGTGATGATGATGATGATGATGATGATGATGATGATGGTGATGATGGTCGACGCGTACACACGCCTTCACTGACGCCGTCACTGACGTCGTCACTGACGCCGTCACTGACGCCGTCACTGACGCCGTCACTGACGTGCACCTCCCAAAAATTGTAACTACGTCGAGGCGACGCAGACCAAACGCAGACGAGAGGGCTGTGATTGGTTCGCTTGGAAGCAACGCATTTCCGGTTTCCGGTTTGAAGCAGTCGTGAACTTTCAGCACTCTTTTCTTCGTGTATGTGTGATTTTTTTTTGTTTTGTTTTTTTGCACAATAGTTGTCCTTATCTCTTTCATTCTCTGTGACCGGAAAAGTCGGATAAACCATTCAGGAAAAGATCGCGAACTAGCGGTCGCGGAGGGTACTGGACCGCGGCGAAATGGAGTGACGGAGAAGTCCGAAGGGTTCACGACGGCGCCACGACGGCGCCACGGTGACGCCGTAGACACAGCGTCGATTTGATGCAGAACCATAATTCAGCCTTAAACCTGCACTCCGAGAACGGAGAACTCTGCCAGGAACATAAGGCACTATCAGGTGTTGCAAATAATGCAGAGCTAAGCCGTTTTGGGCTTTATATGCAAGTAATACAATTTTAAATTGGATTCTGAGTTTTACGGGTAACCAATGGAGCGACGCTAACACTGGAGAGACGTGGTCTCTCCTGCTGATTCCTGTCAGTACTCGTGCTGCTGCATTTTGGATCAGCTGGAGCCTATTCAGCAAATTACTTGGACATCCTGCTAACAACACATTACAGTAATCCAGTCTAGAAGATACAAACGCATGAACTAGTTTTTCTGCATCACTCTGCGAGAGGATTTTCCTAATCTTTTCAATATTACGGAGATGGAAAAAATGCTATTTTACAAACCTGATTAACATATGGTTTAAACGACAAATCCTGATCGAAAACAACACCAAGATTTCTCAAAGTTGCACTGGAAGCCATCGCAACACCTGATGATGGTGATGATGCTGATGAGGATGATGATGGTGAGAATGATGGTGAGGATGATGATGATGATGATGGTGATGATGATGATGATGATGACGGTGATGATGATGATGATGGTGAGGATGATGATGATGGTGATGGTGATGATGATGGTGAGGATGATGATGATGATGGTGATGATGATGATGGTGATGATGATGATGATGGTGGTGATGATGATGGTGATGCGGGTCTCGGTGACGTCACCCAGGTTAATGAGTCCAGCGACCGGCGGGCGGGTTCGTTGCGTTGTGGATTAAACGCCAGTTAACCGAGGCGAGTCTGAGTCTGAGTCTGCAGAGAAGACGAGCTGACTTATTGTTTTCTTCTTCTTTTCGTCCAGGAGACTTCTTGTCTCCGTCCTCGATGGATCAGCCAATCAACAAGCAGCTGTCCAGCTCCTCTGCAGCCCTGCACTCCCCGGAGCGAGGTGAGCACCCCGGGGGGGCTGGGGGGCCTAGGGGGCCCAAGGGGGTCCGGGCCAGAACCACAGGCTGGGCTGTTTTGTAATTTTAACGAAATCAGGGATCTTCCTTGTCCCTTAATGAAGTCAAACTAAAGTCAAACATCAACTTCTGTTTGCTTTTAAACTCTTAACTAAACTAACTTTAAACTCATTACTATGTTCACGCCCGCCCATAGGGGGTACAAACGGGTCTGTTGTCCCGGGCCCAGGGTAAGGGGGGGGGGGGGGGGGGGGGGGCGGGCGGGGGGGGCAGAACTGGGGGAAAAAGAAAAAAAAAATTATATATATATATATATATTTTTTTTTTATTCTCATTAAATTATGGAATCATTTTTCAAAATGTTTCAAAATATGCCTATTTGTGGAAAAATATGTAGTATTTGAGTTACATAAAAGCTTGTTATTTGTTTTCTTCCTAATTGTCCTTGTGGTCAAGAACCCCCAACACAAAAATGGTTTGGCCGCTGATCAAAATTTGATGTTATCATTTAATTCAACCATTAGAATGGTCAAAATGTCTGGTCAGCACAAGTCCGGTGCTCAGAAAAGAAGAGAAAAGAGAAGAAGAGAAGAAGAAAATAGAGGCCTCAGAGATTCTCTACACAAATATTTTAAAAAGGTGGTGACGGTGAAGCTGGAATTAATAAAGTCAGCGTAGAGCAAGGTAAGAAACAGCAGCCAACGTTTACCAACCTTGTAACTTAACCTAACTGGCTAGCTCTAATGTTAACGTCCATTAGCTTGTATAAAAACCTGAAGAGCAGAGGGAGAGGAGAGGAAGAGGAGAAGGAGAGATCCGGGCGCAGGGGGGCCCATCTTAGATTATTTTGTCCGGGGCCCAGACAAGACTGTCAGCTGGCCTGACTATATTCATAGTACATTTATTCAGTTTACAGTACACTTGTTCAGTTTCTTTAAACTTAAACTTTATTTATTTATATAGCACCTTTCATGCAGGTAAAGTGCAACACATAGTGCTTTACATTAAAAAGAGAAAAGACACCCCGTACCCTCATTCATACAGTTTCAGTTTCTTTTTTACTGTATTTTTTATTTTTCACACTTATATTTTATCTTTTCTTTACTCTGAGTTCATGTCGTCCAAATTTGAGCTGCTGTAGCACCTGAATTTCCCCCTCTGGGATCAACAAAGGACTATCTTATCTTATCTTATCTTATCTTATCTTATCTTATCTTAACAAAACTTAGGTGGACACAATAATAATTCCGACTCAAACAGAAGTTTAAAGTTACTTCAGAGTGAGACTGAAACGGATTCCCGAGGTCAGCATTTTAAAATGCTCCAGAACTGAATGAAGTGAAAACAAACATCTTTGAGGCTTCATCTGTTTGATTGTGTAGCTCACCTCCTCTGTCCGTGTCCACGTGTCTGTCTCGTCTCCGTGCTTTATTTCTGTTGTTCTGCGTCTGCGTGGCTCTGTGACCCGTCAGTGTCGTCTGTGTCGCATCGAACAGGTTCCTCCAACAACCACAGACCTCACAGGAGTTCCTCCAACCGCAGGAGCATCGCGGGCCTGACCGAGGAGACGAGGGCCAAGACGCCCACGGTACACACACACACACACACACACACACACACACACACACACACACACACACACACACACACACACACACACACACACACACACACACACACACACACACACACACACACACACACACACACACACACACATTGTGTTTCATTCTTTGTACCATCACATCCTAAAACCTTTACAGAAACCCAGATCCCGGGTTCTGACCGGGTGACGGAGGAGGGTCACCATCTTCTTATCGTAAAGGTTTCTGTACGATGAATACCGAATCCTCTTCAATAACGCCTTTGGAGAACAATCTAGCTTTTTTATATAACTCCAAACATTAGGAAGGAAACTGTATGTAACCAGCAGCCGTGCTGGAGACCATGTGGACACATGAACATGGAAAGCAAACAGAAGTTGATTCCATGCATCAATAACCCTTTTAAAACCCGAATATTAGCAATAACCTGGTTTTGCACGGCCATGTTAACACCAATAACCCCTTTGAATAACCCAAATTTGCTCATATTCTGGTTTTTAGAAAGAACCCGTGATAAGTGAAATCCGCGAAGCAGCAACATTTTTTTTTTACAATTATTATACAAGGCTTCAAATTGCGGAGATCAGCCGCGACCCGATTAATTGGATTTGAACGGGAGAAAATGAAAAATGATTATGAAAAAAAAATACAATTACAATAGGACAAATTGTGACTGGCGCGTATTTCACTGCTCTTCTGATGCCGCTGCATCCTGACTCGCTCTGTAGCGTCTTATTCTTCTAAAGCCTGCGGTTCAGGTGTGTTTTTTCGAGAGAAGAACATAGTTATGGGTCTTTTTTCTTCTGAGCAAAATGATTCTTATAAACCAACATGCTACCATTGGTTAAATTTGAGACTGTAATGAACGATTCATCAAAGGCTCCCGTTCTTGAGCTGCTGCTGAAGCTCATTGGCCGTTCTCAGCTTGTTGCTAAGCGACCAACGTTATTAACACAGGAAGTGAAGAAGTGGGGAGACTGTTTAGCCAATCAGAATGTAGAACACGATGCACCATGCAAGTCCGTGAAGCAGCGAGACGTGAAAGGTGAACCGCGTTATTGCCAGGGATTACTCTATTTCCTTGTTTTTTTTAATCCTCGTCAAGTCTTAAAATGAGGTAAATGCCACCTGGCAGGGCAGATTTCACATCATCACTGAACTGGGTCGTAGCAGTTTAGTCGCGGTCGTGTTCATCGGGTTTGTGACGGTCATGTGACGAGTCGTTTCTCTGTGACCCGCAGGGGGAAACGTCCAACACGCCGGTCCGTAGCGCCTCCTTCAAGGCGAGCAGCAAGGCCCCCGCCACGCCCAAACGGTGACAACACACACACACACACACACACACACACACACACACACACACACACACACACACACACACACACACACACACACACACACACACAGAGGGAGCTTTCACACCTGTGGCCCGTTTGTTTTGTTCCGATTCAGGGGCTAAATCGATACAGTTTCGTTTCTCATTTGTGGCGTTTGTGTTCACAAGGCAACCGTCTGTAGCGGTTCAAAGCTGTTGGGGCGGTAGTAGCTCAGGTGGTAGAGCGGGTCGTCCAATGATCGGAAGGTCGGCGGTTCGAATCCCGCTCCGTTCCCAGGTGCTGTCGTAGTGTCCTTGGGTAAGACACCTTACCCACCTTGCCCCCTGTGAATGTGTTTGAATGTGTTTGAATGTTGGTGGTGGTCGGAGGGGCCGTTTGGCCAATATGGCAGCCACACTTCCGTCAGTCTGCAGGCCAGCTGTGGCTACAAACGTAGCTACCACCACCAGTGAGATTGTGTATGAATGAATAATGATCTAAGTGTAGCACTTTGAGATTCATTGAATGTAAAGTGCATTACAAGTTAAATTTATTAACAAATGCCTAGTCTGGTGAGAAGAAGGTTTGCAGGAGTTTTCTTTTTAAATTGGCTGCAGCTTTCCTCCTCCGACGCACCTTTCTGCATATCGGTGTGCAAAACGTTTTCTACTTTGGATTCTCTGATTGGTCAGAAATGAACGCGGAAGGAGTTTCTTCTTACGCATCTCAGGAAAAACAAGCCCCTTTCACAGAGAGGGCGCAAAGCAGCGACCGCCGCCGGCGATCCCGTTCATTTATGTGCTACCGGCGCAAGAACGGACCGCTCTGCCTTTGTGCTGCGCAAACCCTGCCCGAATTGAACATTTTTAATTTCACCGTGCCGCGCTGTGACGACATCTCGGCACGTCCAATGGGAGAGAAGGGAGAAGAGAGAAAGTTGTGTCCAATAGGAGAGACGGGGGTGGAGGCTGCGCCGACTCTTCTCCTTGTGCTGCGCCGCACATACACATGAATGTGTCGGTTGTGTCGGTTGCTGTGTCGATTATAATCTCACTACAAACGCACCGCTCCAGGTCTGGAATGGAAGCGAGCCGAGAACCAAACCCTAACTTCTCCTAGACCAGGGGTCGGCAACCCGCGGCTCTAGAGCCACATGCGGCTCTAGAGCCGCCCTAGTGGCTCCTGGAGCTTTTCAAAAATGTTTGAGCTTTTTTGCCTTTTTTTCTCTTTTTTTTCCTCTTTTTCTCCTGTCCTTTTTTCCCCTTCTCTTTTTTCTTCCTTTTTCCTTTCCTTTTTAATCTCGACATTTCAACTTTTGTCTCGAAATTTTGACTTTTTTCTCGACAGACTTTTCTCTTGACATTTTGACTTTTTTCTCGAGATTGTACGTCAACATTAATCTCGACATTTCGACTTTTTTCTCTCAATTTCGACTTTTTCACGAAATTTTGACTATTTCGTCAACATTTTTCTCAACATTTCGACTTTTTTCTCGACATTTCGACTTTTCTCGACATTTCGACTTTTTTCTCAAGATTGAAGATCTCACGATTAATCTTAACATTTCGACTTTTTTCACGAAATTTTGACTATTTCCTCGACATTTCGACTTTTTTCTCCACAATTCGACTTTTCTTGACGTTTCGACTTTTCTCGACATTTCAACTTTTTTCTCAAGATTGTACTTCAACATTAATTTTAACATTTCGACTTTTATCTCGAAATCTCGACATTTGGACTTTTTTCTCGACATTTCGACTTTTTACTCGAAGTGCATAATGGAAAAAAAAAAATCTTCCCCCAGTTATAACTAATATAGATACATTTGTGTTGCCTTCATTCTAAGACTTTTCATTTTTTGCGGCTCCAGACATATTTGTTTTTTGTGTTTTTGGTCCAATATGGCTCTTTCAACATTTTGGGTTGCCGACCCCTCTCCTAGACGATCTCGGCTCGCTGGTTTTGTGCCGCATCCGAGCGCGATTGCTGTGTTCACATATACCAAACGATCCGATCTTTAGGGGGAAACGCTCCCTGTTTCCAAACGGGACAGAGGTGAAAGCTCCCACACACTCCTGGGGGTCCAGGCCCTGACGCTCTCCTGTCCTGCCCAGGGTGAGGTCCAGCCGGAGCCGGGCCCAGTCCCCCTGCTCCCCCGGGCAGTACCCGCCCTCCCCGCTGCGCCAGCGGGCCGGCACCCCGGGCACCCCCGGGACCCCTGGTACCCCCGGGACCCCCGGGGCCGAGGACCGGGGCCACGCCGAGCCCAAGGGCCACGGCACTCTGGACAGGAAGTCCTGCAAGCCGGACGGCTCGGAGAAGAGGATCCCCAAGTCCACCAGCAGAGAGCTGGCCGCAGGTGAGGCCCCGCCCACTCAGGTGAGGCTCCGCCCACTCAGTTGATGCCCCGCCCACTCAGGTGAGGCCCCGCCCACTCCGGTGAGGCCCCATAGACATATATACGTAGACGCCTCATGACGTGCTGGAACGTAATCCAGCGTCGCCGCCATCTTGGATGGGTCTCCTCACTCCAGTCAAAATTAACTACACTGGAGTTACAGAGTTACAGTTACAGTTACAGTAACAGTTACAGAGTTACAGTAACAGTTACAGAGTTACAGTTACAGTTACAGAGTTACAGTTACAGTAACAGTTACAGAGTTACAGTAACAGTTACAGAGTTACAGTTACAGTTACAGAGTTACAGTTACAGTAACAGTTACAGAGTTACAGTTACAGTAACAGTTACAGAGTTACAGTTACAGTTACAGAGTTACAGTTACAGTTACAGTAACAGTTACAGAGTTACAGTTACAGTTACAGAGTTACAGTTACAGAGTTACAGTCACAGTTACAGAGTTACAGTTACAGTTACAGTAACTGTTACAGCCAGCACACGCAAGAAGCTGCAAAACAGTTTTTTTTCCATGGTTTTAGCTCCCCAGCCCCAGTTCAAGCCTAACAGGGTAGTATAAGACCCTTGAATGACATGGATTTATTTTTATAGATATATTTATTGAGGGCAATAAGAGAAAAAAAAAGATTTACAATAACAATAGAAATATCAGTATTTTGCTCTTTTTTAACTTTTCAAAACAATAATTAAATAAAAATAAATAAATAATATTCATAATAAATAAATACAACAACACACACCTCTCCCCTTCAAATAAATTCAAATGAACAATCAAACTTGTTTCTTTATTAAAATATAAAATTAATTAATTCATACATTTATCAATATGCCATACCATATGTCTTTGTTAAAGAGCATAATACAAAGTCTTTCAGCATAAAAGTACGTATTTTAACGTGTGACAGCGTCCTGTATCATAACTAAATCTCTGCCGTTTGTAACAAACCAAACCGTGTGAAAATCGGGTAAACATTCGGGGAGTTATGGATGATTGTAGTCGGGGATAAAACCTTCCTCAGTAGAAATAAATGCACTGGGGGCGCGTTGGAGACCCATCCAAGATGGCGGCCGCACTGAACGTCAGCTCCAACAGGCAGCGTCAGTGTATGAGGCGTTTACGTGTATATGTCTATGTGAGGCCCCGCCCCCTCAGGTGAGGCCCCGCCCCCTCACCTGCACCTCCTCCACCTCCTTCTCACTCATCCGTCTCCCCCCCAGAGTCTCCGGGGACGCCCAGCGGCCGCAGCGTCGGCGGGACGACGGACGCAGAGGAGGCGTCCAGGCTGCTGGCGGAGAGACGACGTCTGGCCCGGATACAGAAGGAGCAGGAGGAGAAGCAGCGGCAGGAGGAGGAGAGGTAGGAGGAGAGGAGGAGGAGGAGGAAGAGAGGTAGGAGGAGGAGGAGGAGAGGGAGGAGGAGGTTCCTCTGGTTTCATTTGCTCTGCAGCAACATGTAAACACATGTTAGGGAGTAACGTCATAAACTCCATCCAACAGTTCCTGGAACCACCAACAGGAGATGGAACATTGACCAGTAGATTTGACAATATATTTTTATTCAATTCAATTAAATTTTCTTTATATAGCGTCTATTACAACACAAGTTGTTTCTAGGATCTTTCCAGGGTTTTGTTTGTTTCTCATTTGTACGGAAGTGTAGTTGCTTTCACTTTTATCGGGATAATTTTGCCCGCCCTGCTTTCACCATCTTCATCTGCAACGTAGTATTTATTTATTTCTAAAGACACTGGAAACATCAGAATTACCGTGGTACATATTTTATATCTGTCGACTTACACAGAGCGCGTTGTAAAAATAACTTAACGTAAAGTCAGACCGGACATTGTTTCACAATAAAAGCACGGCGTACACAACACTGGGAAAACTTCCATCATGCGTCAATATAACAAACAATAATAAGTTCAACACAACATCCACATAAAACTGTACGTCTGATGACAGCACCTATCCTAACACCGCGACTCCGTCTCCTCAGCTAAACACTGTGCAGATCCAGTATCTTACACTGAAAAACAGGGTGGAAAATATTACCACAAAAAACTGAATAAAATTACACTGAAAAACAGAGCTTTTTTATTTTTCCAAGTGAATGCAACTCGCACTAACTTTAATTTGGATATGATTGTCATCAACTGTATGTTGTTGCTGAAAATCCAATAAAAATAAGTAATAAAAACAACAAAAACAGAGGGACAACAGCTCAAAGAGGTTCCAGCGGTGACGCGGCGGCGCTGAAGTACTTCCACATCCTCCTGTAACCATGACAACAGCGGATGGCGCTCTGACGAGCCCCGCCCCCCTGTTTCCTGCAGGTTGAGGGCCGAGGAGGAGCTGCAGCGGCAGCAGGAGCTCAGGGAGCGGCAGGAGCTGGCGGCCCGGCAGGCCGAGGAGGAGCGAGCCCGGCGGGAGGAGGAGAGGAGGAGCAGGGAGGAGGAGGAGAGGCGGCAGAAGGAGCAGAGGCTGAAGGACATGCAGGAGGAGCTGAACCGAGCGGTGAGTGGCCACGCCCCTCCCCTCCCCGATCACCCATCAATACGCTGATCTGAGAGCGATCAATACGCTGATCTGAGCTGTGTTTCAGAGGGAGGAGGTGATCCTGCGAGCCCAGAGGGAGGCGGAGAGGAAGCGGCAGGAGAGGGAGCAGCTCCACCTGCAGGAGGAGCAGGAGCGCCAGCTGAGGAAGAAGGTACCGCCCTCCTCCTCCTCCTCCTCCTCCTCCTAAATATAGAGATTTAACTGTTAAACAGCCGATGAAGATCAAATATTGATAAAGTAACGATTATTAGGGCCCGAGCACTGACAGTGCGAAGGCCCTATTGTATCTGGAGGAGATGTTATCCTTGTTCTCGTTGTTTTTCTTGTTTTTCTTCCGATGAAGCCCCCCTAAAAGTCACCGAAAAATTTGATATTTAATCGTTTGCATTAATGGGCGTGGTAAAATGGCTCAACAGCGCCCCCTAGAAAACTTTGTGCCTCAAGCCCCACGATACGGTTTGACGTACATGCACGAAAATCACTACACACCTGTATCATGTCACAACTTAAAGAAAAGTCTCTTGGCGCCATGGCCGAAACCGAACAGGAAGTCGGCCATTTTGAATTAATCGTGTAATTTTGGCGCAATTTATGCCATTCCTTTCGGCAGTTAATACGGCCCGAACCGTAACGTGCAGCCAGGTGTGTTATACATCAAAATGTGCGTCTCCATCCTGCGACAAAACGCATTACTTTTCTCAATCAAAAGCGTTACTGTGGCGACGATAGATGCCAAAAAGCGCCGCCCCTTCATCTGATTGGTCCATACAGAAAAAACTTTGAGCCTCAAGCCCCATAATACGGTTTGACGTACATGCACGAAAATCGCTACACACCTGTATCATGTCGGAACTTAAAGAAAAGTCTCTTGGCGCCATGGTCGAACCTGAACAGGAAGTCGCCATTTTGAACATTTTGAATTAATTGTGTAATTTTGGCGCAATTTATGCCATTCCTTCGGCAGTTAATTCAGCCCGAACCGTAACGTGCACCCAGGTGTGTTATACATCAAAATGTGCGTCTCCATCCTGCGACAACACGCATTACTTTTCTCTTTCAAAAGCGTTACCGTGGTGACGCTAGATACCAAAAAGAGCGCCCACCCTTCATCTGATTGGTCCATATTTGATAGTCCCTACTTTCTGCTATAACTTTTGAATGGTTTGACATAAAGACTCGTGGGTGGTGTCATCGGACTTAGTTCTGACTCCTTCACTTTAATTGGTGCAAATTAGCCCCGCCCCTTCTTCTGATTGGCCGATATTTGATAGTTCCTATTTTCTGCCATATTTTTTGAATGGTTTGACTTAAAGAGTCATGGGTGGTGTCATTGGACTTAGTTTTGACTCCTTGACCTTTATTGGTGAAAATTGCACGCGCGAGGGCCCGTTCATCGCTGTTTGCAGTTTTAATTTATGTTTGTTTTTGCAGAGAATCGAGGAGATTATGAAGAGGACGAGGAAGAGTGAAGCCGAACCCGCGTCTGCAGCCTCA
Source organism: Cololabis saira (assembly GCF_033807715.1). Taxonomy (NCBI): domain Eukaryota; kingdom Metazoa; phylum Chordata; class Actinopteri; order Beloniformes; family Belonidae; genus Cololabis; species Cololabis saira. Next base: position 32,882,933 of record NC_084608.1, read on the forward strand.
AGTAGGTGTTCAGGTCAATACCGGGCTTTCCTGTACAGCTCAGGCTCCCGTCTCCATGGAGACGGCATCATCTGCACCCCAGTTTCCGTCATTGTGGTTCTGTGGACCTGGATGATGCAGCTGCAGCTGCAGCATGACTCAGCAGCTGCAGCTGCAGCATGACTCAGCAGCACCACACGGGTGGGGGGGGTGGGGGTTGCGCTGCCTCCTGCTGGAGAGGAGGTGCCATCAGCACTGCGGCCGCGGACAGACAGACAGATCAGGGCGGCCCGGGTCCTTAAAAAGTCAATTTTCCTAAAATAAGGCCTTTAAATATCTTAATTTGTCTTAAATCTCAATCCAAGGGTCTTAGTTTTAGAGGGAATTTATCCAGTCATCCTTAAAAAGTTTTCTTACACTTTGAAAAGAAATAGTTTATTTAATCGTTTTCAGGAGGAATAAACCTGTTTACCAGTTGTTAGACGTCTCAGTCAGGGTTGCCAGGTCGGGCGGGTTTCAGTCCAATTGTGCTGAAAATATAGGACTGGGCGGGTTGATAAAATTCGGGCTGCTTTTCCTGTTTTTTAATAAATATTTAGGAGAAATTATTAACAAAAAAGTAGAAACTTACACAGTAAATGCACTGATATTTTATTTGCTTTAATCTCCTCAATATAATTGTAGTCTTTGTTTGGAGCCTGAACTTTTTGGGATATTCAGTGGTGTGGTGAAGCTTCATTTGCTTTTGACTTTAGTATTTTACGGTTTTAACATAGAGAATGTTTGATTTGGGCTGGTTTTTCATTATTTCTGCGGGTTTAACGTCACATTTGGGCTGTCAGATCTGGAAACCTGGACCTCATAGCTGGATTTCTTAGTCAGCGTAGTCTCGAGACGAGGAAAGCAGATATGGGTAAATGTAAATTTAGCAACAAATGGCTCAAATTCCAGTTTGTCGTGGCAGCTGAAAGATGACAGCGAGGCTACTGTGTGGTACATTATTATACGGGGGTTCAAAGGATCTTTCTGGTCTTAAATTTAGTTTGAAAATGGTTTTAAAAATTATTTGTATTTTTTGTATTTATTTATCTATTTGACAGGGACAATGCAGTCAAGCATAGATACAAGCTTGCAGCTGATGTGATGCATGTAGAGTTTATAGCTAGTGCTAATTCTCTTCCACAACATTGCAGTACGATATAAAATCAATATACATCAATTAAAAAGACCATACAATTCAATAATATAATAATGCAATATTGCATTTACATAATATAAAACCTTCCCTCCCTCACTCTCTCTTCCACACAAATATACACACTATTTACAGATGAGTAAAGTTTAGATTTTTCTTTAACCAGGTTTTAGTTTTGATGATGAACATGATAAACTCATTTCTGAAGGCGGTGAGTTCCAGAGTTTACAGCTCTTAAGGAGAAGGCTGACTGTCCCAGAGTTTTCCTGCAGAACGGGATTTTGCAATTGTGGTTTGAGGAGTTTCTGGTGACTCTGTTGCTGTTTGGTCTCTCAACTAATCAACCAAAGTGGCTCAGGTGCTAAGTTGTTCATACACTTTAATTAATTTAAGGAAACATAAATCACTAAAGCTTTCAAAGCTCAGTAAGTTATATTATTTGAGGTGGCATTGGTGGTACCTGATTGGTTTTTTTATCCATTATTTTTAAATTTGATTATATAGAGAACAGATGTGTTTGGTGGCCGTGGAGCTGCTTGAGCCCAAACTGTCATACAGTATAAGTGTGAGAAAGTCCTATCCTGCATGTAGAGCATGTACTGTACTGTCTGATTAACTCAAAGCAGTTTAATTACTTTGTATTGTTTTTGAGATTTTCTTTATATTAAGTTGGGGGTCAAATACCAATCCAAGGTATTTAAATTCTGGTACAGTTTGTATTTTTTCTTTTTGTTAAATTTATATGAAAACTTTGTTCTGGATTAATATTTTTAATAGAGAAACACAAACACAGTCAAACCTGCTGAAACGTGAGGACAGGATGGTTTCCCTTTGTAACACGTGTCTCTGTGTGTCTGCAGCCGCCGAGGCGGGAGCCGAAGCCCCGGCCGCCCTGGAGGACGACCCAACGCCCGCCGAGGCCCCCGTCATCACGCTGGGGCCCCTGGAGACCCGCAGCTGCCTGGACGAGCTGTCCGACGGCGTCCAGTCCATGGACGTCAGGTAAACCCTGGCCCAGGGGGCTGGTGCAGGTCAGGGGGCAGACCCGGGACCCGGGACCTCAGAGACCCGGGACCTGGGAACCTGGAGACCCAGAGACCCCGGGAACCTGGGCAGGGGTGAAAATAAGCTGGATCTTTCCGGAAATATAGGCCCAGTCCCAATCCCCCCCTAGTCCTACTTTTCAACACTACCCCTAAATTTTGCGCGTTCCCGTGAGGGTAGTGGTGTCCCAATTCCTCTTTGCATGTAGGGCTAGTGGACATAACGAGGGGTAGGGGGTATGAATCTAGCCCTTCACAGCGAGGGATTTCAGATACTGACTCGCCGACCGAGGGCCAGAAAAAATTTCCCAGAATGCTTTACATCATCTTTCCCAGACTGAATAAAAAAAAAACAACATGGCAGACATTTCTTATTTTTTAGTGAATAAAATTTATATTTTGAGTTAGTTTCTGCATAAAAATGTGTTTTGATTACATTTCTAGGGAGAAATATATATTTTACTTTCATAATATTCACTCACTGAATGTACATAATCACTCGCTTGCTCGTTGTTGCGAAGATCTAGCCAGAATAAAGGCTGATTTATGGCTCCGCGTTACACCAACGCGGAGCCTATGGAGTAGGTTACGCGCGCCGTACGCCGTACCCTACGCCGTACCCTACGCCGTACCCCACGCCGTACCCTACGCCGTACCCTACGCCGTAGGCTCTGCGTTGATTTAACGCAGAACCATAAATTACCGGCGGCTCTTCTCATCCCTGAAAACTTCGGAGCAAATTTCTTAACAGGCGTTATTTGGATAAACTGAGCCCAGGTTGGGGATCTTAACGGTTACTTTTACGCCTGAAAAAATATTAAAACTTAATAAAGTGACATATTAACAGCGCTACAGCTGAAATTAAAACAGCTTTTATCTCTGGGCTTCCTGATATGGTGTGACGTATGTGCAAACGTAACTACGCAGTCGCTTACGTACCCGAACGTAAACCACGCAGTGACGTAGCAAGTGGTGTCCCAATCCCTAAGGAAGATTACAAGGGCCCTACGCCTGTGGCTTCATTTTTAGGGCTAGTGGTAGAAAGTAGGGGTGTATTAGGATTGGTCCATAGACTCGGATCACTTATGAAGGCGTTTTGAGCAGAGTGGGAGGAGAGAAAAGAGGACAAAAGATCCACCTGTTATTCCCAGTTTACTGATGCTGACAACATGAGCAGAAACTAATCAGATGTTAACTAAAGATAAACGTTTCCCTTTATCTAATGCTGCCAGTTTGTCCCTCAGACGAGCAAAGTAACGTTACATAAACACCACTGTAATGTGAGGAGCAGCACACAGCGCCTCCTGGGGGCAGAACACAGGAATATACTGTAAACACATTAACAGAATTGTTATCAAAATGCAGAGAAAGATTTACGACATATTTGAAAGAAAAAGGGAGTCCGACTCCGAAGTTAGAGATGAAGAAAAGAGGGAGGAAGCAGCAGCAGAACCAAAAAGATCGGCTAGGCTATTGACAGAATTAAGGGCCAACTAACTATATAATGTTAAGCCTAAAAATGTTAAACTTTACTGTCTCAGAACGCACACACATGACATTACACTGGAAATTATTTAAAAAAAAAAATGTTATTCAGATGAAACAATGCATATTGATAGCCACCACATAAAGCAGTGTAAACACTCAGAATTTAACATGAACCTTTTAATTTATGTAGGCTATTAGCTGCATTAGCTAGCTCTGTACAGCTCTCATCTAGAACATTACATGTCTATTTGAGAATCGCCTTTTTACAGTTAGGTTTACCCTGAATTAGGTCAACAAGACTAGTTTTCATTTCATTTCATTCATTTTTATTTATTCCGATCATGGAAATATGCAAACAAAAAAAAGTAAGTAAAATGACAACACAATCAAAAGCATATTCGATAACCACAAAGGAGCAGGAAGAAGAAAATCTTATTCGACCTGCCCCTCCCTCAAAACAAAACTGAACAATAATAACAGATGCTCAGCACAATTACTTAGTTAACATCACAAAGAAAGAAAAACAAAAAAATCAAAGATAGATTGTCTGTCTCCATACGCATATATTATACATTTTAACTATTTCATCCATACAATGCAATTTTTTTCTCTTTACATTTTTTTTTTAAACTGAAATGTGTTTATACAGCCCTTTAAACCATAATGTAATGAATTCCATAACTTAATTCCAACAACAGAAACACTCATCTGCTTTAAAGTTGTTTGGGCAAATAGATGTTTAAAATTAAATTTAAAATTAAAATTAAAATGTTTGTATGCTTGTAAACTATAAGCACACTAAAACTAGTCTTGGTTACTTATTGTGAACAAATCCTTCAGATTTCAGTTCCTACAAAAACTTTATCCTACTTTCACCCCTGACTCCGGGACCCCAAAAACCCCAGAGACCCCAGAGATCCCGGGTCTCCCGGGACCCCTGGTACCCGGCGTGTTAACGAGCCAGCGCTTGTGTCCCCGTGTCTCCCCAGCCCGGTGTCCCGGGACGAGCAGGCCAGCGCGCAGGAGTTCTCTCCGGGCACCGAGGGCCCGGACGTCTGCCCCCTGGACCAGCTGATGCACCTGGACGGGGGCCGGGGCCCGGCCGAGGGGGCCGAGACCCCGTCCTACCCCAAGCTGCAGGCCGGCAGCGGGGTGGGCGACCTCAACAAGAACCTGCTGATCCAGGCCTACAGCGCCGCCTCCGAGTCCACCCAGTTCCTCGCCAGCGTCGGGCCGAGCAAGCTGGACGTCCAGTAGGAGGTGGGCCCTGGACACGCCCCCTGTACCCATAGACATAAAAACGTAGACGCCGCATCGAGCGCTGAGCCGTACGTCAACATCGCCGCCATATTGGATGTGGCAAGACTGCGCTGGAAACTAATACAAGTAAATGGACTTATTTTCATAAAGCGCTTTTATACAAAGAAATGTACGTTTTACATCTCATTTATTCATTCACACACGCACTAATATACTTTAGTTTCTCAGATGGCAAAAATAAGAACTTTATTAATCCCACATATGATTAATTCTCTCAATTTTCTCATCAACAAAGCATATTTTACATAAAAATATTTTAAATTTTTCAAATAACAAAATAACATATTTGAACCATTTTTCAGATTTTTTCAGTTATTTTATTGTCTGAAAAATTGTTCAAATGTTATTTTATTGTCTAAAAAAAGGTTCAAATATGTTATTTGAAAATTTTTTAATTAGTTTTGTTGATGAGTAAATGTTTCCCTATTTTTCTTATTTTGTGAGGGGGCATATATATTGTTTTTCGGCACTACCTTGTTCTCTATAGCTGATATAACATGAATTACTCCTATGTGGGATCAATAAAGTTCTTATTTTTGCCATCTGAGAAAATTAAATATATTATATTTGGTGTCTAACTGTTTCCCAAGTATATTAGTGCGTGTGTGAATGAATAAATGAGACGTAAAACGTAAATTTCTTTGTAGAAAGGCGCTTTTTGAAAATAAGTCAATTTACTTGTATTAGTTTACAGCGCAGTCTTGAACATCCAATATGGTGGCGTCGTTGACGTATCGATGCAGCGGGGAAGAACACTCGATGCGGCGTCCACGTATATATGTCTATGCCTGTACCCCCACCCCCCGCTACGCCTCACGCCCTCTAACGCTTCCTGTCTGTCCTCTGTTCCAGGAGCCGGCAGGTAAACGCCGGGGGCGGAGCCACACACAGAGGCCACGCCCCCTCTGCATCAACAGGAATCATCAGAACCACCGAGCCACGCCCCCTAAGCTGGTGGCCCCGCCCCCGGGGGACATGCAGACGGGCAGCTCCGACCGATAGCTGTTGCATATTTCATAAGTATAAATATTCTGGGATGTCCGTGCATGCTCGCCACGCATCGTAGGTAGATGTGTCCGTCGCCGCCGAGTCGCCCCGGCGACGCCGCGGGAGCAGCTCGCACCGTCTTGTATATACGCCACGTTTCTAGGTTGGAAACTCTCAGAAACCAGCCACCAACGCCACGTCTGCCCGTCTGCATCTCCTCCTACATCTGCTTCCTCTGAGAACGTTGTAAATATCCCGGAGCGGGGAGGCGACTCCACGCCCCCGCGGCGCCCCCGTGTAGCACCTGCAGCCAGACTGAGCTGTTTCCTTGGCTGAGATTGTAGCTCCTCCCCTTCTGTCGGTGTTTCTGGCGCCCCCCCCCCCCCCCACGTGTCCTGACCCCCCCCCACACCGCTAGAAGACACTTTCATGGACGTGAAACGCAGATTTCTGCTCACCCCGTTGGCTCCCCTGCCGCTCGTCGCCGCCCTGCTGGGCGTCCGTGGAACTGCGAGGGTGAAGAACCCAAACGGGTCGTACTCCTGCCCCCCCCCCCCAGCTCATCACCTCTGAGGCCTTAGACCTCTGCGGTCCGCACCGCCCCCCCCACAACCCGCCGCCATGAGCCCCCCCCCACGCTTTACGGGGCCTTTTCCACCCGAGGCAACGACAGAAGCAGGAAACCCACCGTTAGACCCGGGAACCCCCCACCGCACACCCCCACCTTTCCAAAACTCCACCCACAGAACTAGTGGAAGTGTTGAATTATTGTACGTTGTAGTTTCTGGTTGGGCTCCTCCGGGTGCCGAGGTGACGGAGGAAGCTGACGTATCTCTGACAGGATACAAAGGTGCTGCTGCTTCTTGGAAGTTCCGGTCCCGGTAAAGTGGAAAAGCCCCTGTTGCTCCGCCCCCCCCGGTCAGGTTCTCCCGGTCCCCCCTGTATATGAAGCGAAGGACATAGTCTTTATTCTCTAAAACTACTTAAACTGTGTGACACTGCAGCTTGGTGGAATATATCTCCGTAGATGTGGCGCATGGAAACCTGCTGAATCAGAACCACCGACCTCATCCAGTCATCCGTGAGCTGGACGGGTCACGGACCACGACGACGCGCACACGCCCACCCCGGCGCTCACGGGACGTGACCAGCGCTCAACCTGTATGAATGTTTAGTGTTTGACTTTCACGACCAGTGACATGAAAAGACAGATCTAGTGTAGGGCTCCAAGCAGCCGCTCGTATTTAGCATATATCTCATTGTGTGTTGACTTTATGCCACCAGGATGTTACAAATCTGCTTAAATTAAAGTGAGTAATTACTTTTTATTGCTTGAACACAACACAATTGAGGACGTTTAAGAAGAAGCAGGTCACGGTTCTGGACGAGACTGTAAATGTTTAAATTAAAGACTGCAAATAAAGCTGGTTTGAACAAGAATCAATGGCTAATGTTTTGATTTAACTCGGATGAGATGCTTAAAGACCAGCGTGACTCCAGATCTCTGGAGTTATCAGGAATTATCCTGTTTCTGGGGGTTCAATCAATCAATCTTTATTTGTGGACCAAAGGGCTTCACAATTTAGATTTTAGATTTAGATTTATTTATTTGCACAGTTAAACATTACACAAATAAAATGACAAACTTTACAAATTAAAGTGCAGGAAGAGGCGAAAACTCAAAGAGCTTATCAGGCGCCTCCACCTATAGTTAAAATAAAATTTAATATCATACTTATAAAAACAAAATATACAAATGAGCAGTTAGAAATCTATAGATGATAGAAATTAAAGGAAAATTACAAAGAATTTACACAAAAGAAAAATGATCGGATATATGAAAAACGATAGAGTACAATTTAATAATTAAGAAACAAACAAAAAATAAACGACTAAATAAAAAAAACAAATGAACAAAAACAAAAAATAATTTCAAGGAGATTACACAAATCGATAAAATTTTTCCGCACATCCATTGCTTATGCCGGAGCAGTTCCATTTACAAAACAAAAATTAAGTGGTGGTTTCAGACATCCTTTAAAACCTTGAGAAGCGTTTTTTTGCTAAATGGGAATATGTATTCCATAGTTTGACCCCCCTGTACCGTATTGCATATTTACCCCTGGTTGTAACACATTTTGGAGGATGCAAACGCTCGACGGGTTGCATAAGTATGGACATGAGAGTTTGTAGTAAAATCAAATCAAACTAAAAAAACAATCATAAGATGTAAAAACATCAAATATCAAAGAGTTAAATGAGCTATAATGAGCCCAGTGGGAATCAACGAGCTGCAAACGACGCAGTGAAGTTTGGTTGACACCAGAATAAAGAGCACTACAATAACGGAGCCGGGGCTGATGAAAGCATGGCCGGGTCTCAAGGTCGCTCCGGCTCAGGACCGGGGTTGGGGTTACCAGAAGTTTGCCCTGACGACAGGATTCATCTGTTTATCTGGTGGTTAGGGTGGGGGCGAGGGCATCAAGACCGGGGTCACGGGAGGATACTGCACCGCTGGAGGGCTCGGAGAGGCCAGAGTTTGATGTCCTGCTTATAGAGGCTCCATAATCTGGAATTCCTATCAGTTCATTGTTGAATCATCCTCTTCTAAAAGGTTGCCACAGGAGGCACATTCATTTTTTGATTTGTGATAATAAATAAATCACGTGTTTTCATGGAGAAAAAAGTGTTTCTTATTGTGCGCCTATACTTGTTCTGCAGTTGTCATACGCCGGTGTTGTGCCGTATTCAGCACCCCTGCCGTGAAAAGCACCCCCTCGTCTGACAAAAATGATATTCTCATTCCGTGTTCTGTTCATGTTCTGATTAGCGTCCAGTTTTGTGTTAATGATTCATGTTTAAATGCGCTCATGGATTCGGGTAAAAAAAAAAAAATTCGGGTAAATGGTTATTGATGTCATTAATTAATAGCCTGCTTACTGTGTTGTCTTCCATAATATTTGTAAATATATATAATATAAACTCCTAAGTATGTGTTTGTGTTAATGTGTATATATAAATATATTGAAGTGTCAGTGTGTTGTTTTTTTTCTTGGTCTACTTATCATTGAATATACGAAGGGGGGCTTTTCACGGCAGGGGTGCTGAATACGGCACAACAATTTGCCTCTTCCACTAATATCTCTAACTCCAACTCGTCAAATTTCATTTTGCGCTTGCGACTATATCCTGCTTTCCATCCAGACTCTCCATGGCGCAAAGTTTGCGCCGCAAACCGTAAGACACGCAACACCTCATTTAAATACTGCTGTTTGCACCTGTTATCAATTGCGCACGCAATCTTAGTTGATCACCCGCAAAACACACAACAACAGCACGCGCAAACTTTTTCAGTGCACACGCAATTTAGTACTCTTTATTTAGGATCTTAGTAAATCGGGCCCTTAAACGTTTGTTTTACAGTATGTTAGATGTGGATTATTATCCTACATACTCTCATGTTTTTGTTTTTTGCGTTCCCTGCTCATGTTGTTTGCTTTCTTATTGTCTGTTGTTATAGCTAGCGTAACCTCGTGACAAGATCACCAACAGTAAGAAGCAGTCAGTCAAATGAGTTAAATATAAAAAATAATTATTTTATTATAAAGTCAGAATTATGACAGAAAAAGCGGATTTCAGGGAATACAAAAAAAAGAAAAACATTTTCCTTCACAACAAAAGAAAGGAGACAAACTAAGTATTTAGATACCACTAATGACCAGATCTCCAAAGTGCAATAGTGCTTTGAGGTTCCCAGACTCACTAGCTTCAGTATACAGAAATCACAGTGATCTCAAAAGGTGCTCAAGCTCGGTCTGAATAGACACAGTGGACTGGAGCAGGCTACTTGCTGCACGACTCCTGCAGACACAAAGACCCACTTACAGTTTGCCAGGGATGCATATACACCACTGGCCTGGTGCACACTCACCTCAGTGCAGTGTACTAGTTTACACACTTCACACTGGGCAACAGGACCTCGGTCTGGCTTCTTACTGTTTAACCAGAACATATAGAAGCATCAGCTCTGAATTGGTGTCAAAAATACCACACTGAAACAAGGAAAACAGCTTAATAAAACAAAACAAAAACCTTCACATTAGAAAGTAGTACCTGCTCAACACCGGCTCATGCAACAACAGTGACACAACGCTGCTGC